>NC_135497.1:311176798-311286798 GCF_052857255.1 Amblyomma americanum | reverse complement strand
AGTAGACGGATCTCAGCAACAAGTTGCTCCTGCGACCCGCAGCGTAACGCAGCTTGCAGGGCTTGAAGGGCTGCTTTAGAGTCGGTGAAAACAGTCCAGTCATGTGGAGGTTCTTGACTGAGGAACTCTACCGCAGCCCGTAAGGCTGCGAGTTCCGCACCAGTTGAAGATGTTGGATAGGTCGTCTTCACTTTCAGAAAGATGGATCTGGCCGGTATAACCACCGACCCTGCAGAACTGGTCGAGTGAACTGATCCATCTATGTAAATATGTATGCGGTGACTGTGGTAAGAATGCAGGTGATTCAATGTCAGTTGTTTGAGAGCGGGCAGTGATACACCAGCTTTCTTTGTAATGCCAGGAATATAGAGGTGAACCCGAGGTTCATGAAGACGCCATAAGGGTGAGCACGGTCTTGACGCAGGGGTGAACTGCGAAGGAAGATATGCGCGATGGGCTTCAATGACTTTGGCGAATGCAGTACCGGCCTAATTTTCGGGAGTGTTGCGACTTGATGACAGGGAACCCGTGTGAGGTGCCGAATAAGTGTTCTCATGGTGTCAACAGCAATGCATGTAGTAACAGGATGCTCCCGGGCAACAAGAACAGTTGCTGCTGTTGATGCACATTTAGGCAGTCCAAGACAGATACGGAGAGCTTGCGCTTGCACACTTTGAAGAGTCTTGATATTTGTTTTTCTAATGGAACTTAATATCGGAAGACTGTACCGCATGTATCCCAGAAATAGGGAACGGTACAGTTGTAGCATCGAGCGCACTGATGCGCCCCAGGACTTTCCCCCGAGGAAGGAGAGGACGTGGACAATCGAAATTAGTCTCTTTCTCATGTCGTAGATATGTGGACTCCACGAGAGGTTCCTGTCGATGACAACACCAAGGAATCTGTGGCTTCTCTCATAGGGAATGACTTCGCCATTGATGCGAATGGTGTAACGTGACATTATTTGGCGTGTGAACGCCACAAGTGAACACTTTTCGGTCGAAATGTTCAGGCCCTGCAAGCGAAGATAAGATGTCAATATCGATGCCGCTTTTTGAAGTCTTGCACGAACTTCAGGACGGGTCACCCCTGATGCCCAAATACAGATGTCGTCTGCATATACCGAGATCTGAGCAGATTGGGCAATACATCGACCAGGCCGATAAGAGCAAGGTTGAGGAGAACTGGGCTCAGCACTCCACCCTGAGGGACTCCGCGCGAATTTCGGTGTAAGAACGTTGGTCCGTCCGCAGTCAGGAGAAAAAACGACCTCTCTGATAAATAGCTGCGTATCCAGCTGAACGTGCGGCCTCCGATCTCAGCAGCTTCAATTGCGTCCAAAATGGCCTGATGCGTTACGTTGTCGTACGCGCCCTTGATATCCAAAAACAATGCCACGGTCAATCTTTTCAAACTTTTGCTGTGGTGCACCGAGGTTACAAGGTCAACCACGTTGTCGATAGAAGAGCGGCCCCGTTGAAACCCAGGCATATAGGTTGGATAAATCTGATATCGCTCCAAGTCTCATTCCACGCCTGTGAGCAGCATTCTTTCCATGACTTTGCCGACGCAGCTGGCGAGTGCAATTGGACGGTATGATGAAAGGTCGAGCGGTGATTTCCCCAGCTTAAGAAGTGGAACCAGACGACTGGTCTTCCAATCTTCAGGAACTATGCCAGCAGTCCATGACTTGTTATAAGTGTCCAAAAGAGCCCGTCAAGCTTCTTGGCCAAGGTTGGCAAGTGCGGAGTGCGTCACACCATCGGGCCCTGGTGATGATGACCTTCTACAACAAGCCAGCGCAGCATCAAGTTCTTCCATGGAGAATAGTGCATCCATCCGAGAATCCCGTGAGGGTGGAAGATTGTTGCAGTGCAGCGTTGCGCCTGGATTCGGAGGGCCTGTTATTCTTGCGCAGAAATCTTCGGCTACCTCAACCACACTGCGCCTTTGGTGGAGCGCTACGGATTTGAACAGGTAGCGCTGTTGAGGGTACGTGCGAAGACCCCGAATTACACTCCAAACGCGTGACAAAGGCTTCCGTGGATCAAGTGTTAGGCAAAATGTCCTCCACTGTTATGTTTGCAGTGCCTGAATTCTGCGCTGAATCTTCTTCTGTATGCGCCTAGCAACTCTTAGGTCTAGGCGCGACTTAGTGCGTCGGTATCTGCGCTCTGCCCTGCGCCGTTCGGATCGCAGTCGCTGCAATTCGAAGTCAAAATCGGTGTAGTTAGCGACAGGGTTAAAGGGGCAGGTGGCGTGTTTCATGGCCTCCTTAATGTTTTGTTCAAGACCGGTAGAGAAGCCCTCTGCGCAAGCAGCCTCCATAAGTAATTTAAAAACTGTACAGTCAATGCGCTGCCTACACGTGGCTGGGGAAAATGTGGAATGGCCGGTAATAATCAGATAGGTTGGGATATGGCCGCTGCCATGAGTTTCTACATCCGAAAACCATCGGACGCTGTTGTTAAGGCACTTTGAAACGAAAGTCAAGTCCAAGCAGCTGCTACAAGTCACCCCTCGTATATAGGCCGGGCTTCCGTCATTCGGGCACTGGAGGTCATGGTCAGAGGCGAAGGATACAAGCTGTCTTCCCCTAACGACCATCCCAACGCCTTCCCACATGGTGTGATGTGCATTGAAGTTACCCATAATAACCCACGGAGCAGGTGTAGCTGCCATCAAACCACTCAACCTTCTGGCGTCGAAGCGACTTGATGGCGCCAAGTACACCGCCAGTAGCGTAAACGTCAGGTCTCGGCTCTTCACTGTCAGGCAAACGTACTGATTGTCTTCGTTCGGAGGAACTAAATGTTGCACATATGTAAGTTCACGTCGAATGTAGACGATGACTTTGCTGGATCTGTTGCACGTGGGTGATGAAAATGCCTCGTAACCGGATATTCGCAAAATTGCCGGGTTCTTCGGTTCACAAATCACAAGAATGGGGAAGTGATTCTCGTAGACGTAGTGCCGTAAATTGGAAATCCGGAACTGGAGCCCACGAGCATTCCATTGGAAAATGAAAGCTTGCTTGAGTTTCTTTTGAAAAGACAGGTCCGAAGGAGCCATGATGCCGTCTACTGCAGAGCCGCAAGAACTGGATGTAGTGCGTCCAGCACTTGAAGTGCGCTATTTGCTGCTGTCATGCGTACGCAGGAAAGCAGAGCACGCATGGCATTCATTAGTGACGTTAGCATTGCAATCACTTGCATATCTGGGCCACGACCTTGATCATGCCTGTTGGCTGGATCAGTCGTAGGCGCTGCACACTGCCCTGAGTGCGCCAACATCCCTGACGCAGTAGGCGTAGAAGGCATTGGCAGTGGTGGCCAAGTGGCATCTGAGGCAGCAGGTCCAACCTCACCAAGCGCCGGGCTCCCTTGATTTGGTACGGTTTTTCGTGGAGGTGGACAAGCCGCAGTTGGGTTTGGGGCCTTATTGTCAAATGTGACTGCTTTCTTTGACGACCTTCGGCGGCGCGAACGACGTCGTCGCACCTTTGCGGCGGCTTGTTTGTGCGTAGAATGGTCTCGCACCATTTGCTTCAGTACCTCCCGCTCGGTCTTTAGACGGGGGCAGTCCTTCGAGGAAGAGTCATGAGGGCTGTGGCAGTTGGCGCATTTCAAGGTAGTCGCGCGGCAAACATCACCGCTGTGTGACTTGAAGCATCGCGGGCACACGATGGAGTTGATGCAGATGCCGCTCACGTGGCCGATCCTCATACACTTCCTGCATTGAAGGCGCTTAGGCACAAAAGGTCGAACTGGATGACGAAAGTGCCCAACCTTCACATACGATGGTATGCAGTCACCCTTGAAGGTCAGCTTGATGCATGTAGATCTTCCTGACCGCTGAACTTGAATGATGGAAATGCCGTTTGTTACCGGCTTGATCAACGTGGGTAAATCTGCATCATAGATGGCGATGTCGACGTTGTAGATTACGCCAGCCGTAGTGCCGCTGTCCTGGAGAATAAGGGGCGTACACTGATCTTGCCGAACTTTGTGATTGCGGTTAAATTCTCTAAAGAATTTCGCTCCACCACATCAATGGCAATGACTTTGTTGAACGGGTTGATTCTGACATCTTTTATGCCTCCCGGTACAAGGCTCGCCAGATAAATAGAGATGGCTTGCCTGTTCAGTAGGTTCATGTTGTCCGTTGAGTTCAACGGCACAAACAAGGCTGTATGCGCTGAGGAACTTCGCGCCGTGATGATCGTTGGCGTTCTTGATGAGGACACTGTTGACGTGCTCGATGAGGACAATTCGGCTTGTCTACGCAGTCTGCGCTTGGCCTTCTTGCCAACAACCGGTATGAAACCGTCGTCGGCCGAGGACGAGGGGTCTTCACTTGGCACCGAGTACACAACAGTGCCCTAGCTGCTCGAGACACTCTGGCGGTGCAGGCGCTTCCTCTGGGAATGAACAAAGGCGCGTCCACTGAATAGAGTGTTGTCTTAGAAGGGTGCTTTAGAGACGGGTACTGTGGTGTATATTAATGATTATGAGCATGGAAACTACAGAAGTCGCAGTTGAGCGACTAGCAAAGTACGTTTCCGCTACTTTTCCTCTTCACTTGACGTGCACGTATCGCCATCAGGCGGCGCCCACTAAAGCCACTCCCTTCTCCTCCTCCTGCCCCAACAGATAGCGCGCGACAGCAGTGCCTCCCGCTCTTTTCGTTCGGGCGCAGTGGGGCCGTGCGGGGACGCAGGAATCACGCAGTGAGCGACGAACAACGCAGCGCACATCCAAGGCGCGTTTACCACGAAGCTTGCGGCTTGGTGCCCGTTCGTTCGGCTCGGAAGCTATGCTGGCGTTCGTGGCATCGGGTTTGTCGAGAACGATGTCCCGACGAACTACGACTGCAACTTGAGTCCCGCGCCTGCGCGTTTCGGCGGTATGAGGGCTCCCAGGGATGTATGAACGTAGAGAAGGACCTTTTGCATATATGAAAATTAACCCATTATGCTATCGCGCCATGCCCTGAAGGCGGAGCGTGAGTGTCCACTCCAATTTTGTAACGTAGTTTATTGAATGAGAGGCAGAGGAATATGATGACCAGGCTGAACACTCACACATACGGATAGAAAACATGCACAGACGAGCTCACACCAGCGCGACCGCAGAGAATAATTAAATTGGTGTCGATTAAAGCGCGCTATTTTAGTGGTTATGGTGGCCAAATGACCTCGAAGTGGCTTCAAATGATCGTTATGTAAGCATGAAATTTTTCGTTGTAATAAGTAGCCTGTCCTGCATATTGCGTATGGCATATTCGTAAACTTAATGTTGTCCTCATACTTTGACCTTGGCTGAATAACTTCACTGCCCACGCACCAACGGAAAAAGAAGTCGTTGCACATACCTCTACCAACAAACATATCCCACTAATAAGCGCACAAAAACTGCACAGCAGAGCAATAAACAATACTATTCGTGACGAACCTCACTGTAAGTCATTAGGGCCATTTTTTTACCTACTCTTCGTGCAGGCTGGTGTAGAGTGTCGAAGGGCGGGGCTTATGCGACGGCGTAACGACTCCACTCGGCGGTCCGCAGCTGCAGCCAATCGGATGAAAGCGCGCGTCGTCTTCTGCACGAGCATACGACAAGCACTTAATTACGGAGCTTTTGGCAAGAAATCAAGAATTAAATTACCGCGAAAAGTACGTTGTCTTGCTCAATCAGTAAAAGCACTCAGCACGCATAATTCTGAATTTTCTCCGCGTCGCCTTTGTCATCGAGCATCGTCTGCGTTACGCTGTGCGCAACATGGACGCTGTAAAGTAGCTAGGCGCCAAGTTTTTGCTCGATTCTTTTTCATCGGGTGAAGAATCAGATGATGAAATGCATTGCAGCATGCTGGAGCTAGTAGCGCTTCACTTTCGCAGAAGAAAAAAGAACCGTGTACCCCTGTACGTGGAGAATACCGTGCCACGGTACGTGGATGTGGAGTTTCGGCGACTGTTCCGCCTGTCCCAGGAAGCAGCGGGACGCCTGAATGAAAAGTTCGAGGCGTCGCTCTTCTATCCGCAAGCTACGCACGGCCGGCCAAGAATGTCGTCAGAGAAGACTGTCTTGATTGCCTGGGGGGGAAATCCGACTGTGCGGCCTGCTCGTGGCCCCCCCTGCCACCGGATACGGGCCGGTGTAGTTTCGGCTACTAGGCTTTGTTCCGGTGCAACGCCAGCGGTGGGGATGGGCTTGCTGGGGCCCGTCCTCTGGGGATGCAAAACCCCATGGGAGTGGCAGCGACTCCCAAGCGACTGAGTGGGCCAGTCGCGCACGTGAGGTCCGATGCCTGTGCGGAGGCAGGCCTGGTTTTATAACCAGGTTGGACTCACGGAATTGGGCTCGAAAAGTGCTCGAAAATCAAAAGGCCTCTGCACGCGGGGGCGTGCGTGGCTACCGGCTGGCGCGTCGGTTTCTGGTCACGAAGAGGCCAGGTCCGCGCGGGGGTTTCCAGCAGAAGGGCTCCTTGGGAGCGATGTCCTCGGGGAAGCAGCCAGGGATGGCTGACCGCGGGGCCGTGAGGCTAGAGCGCGGGACGCCGAGGTAAGGGGGACCTTAGTACGACCGATGCGAAAACAGTCGATGTTGTGGAGTAGCGGTGGAGTAGGCCCGGGTTATCTCACCCTCGGCCAGGTTCTTGGCTTGTGGCCCGGTCAGCCCGGCCCTGAACACTCCCTCCTCAGTAGGTGTGGAGAAAGCCGGGGGAGGAAATAAGTGCAAGGTTGGTTGGTTGGAAGCACAGGTGGGTCCCCGGGAGTCTAATTCCATTGGCTGGATCCACCACACATACTTCCGGAGTCTGAAAAACCGCGAAAAACACTTGACGGTTAGTAGCTGGGCAGCGATTCGCAAGTCCGAACCGGACCCCTAAAAGTCGTGGAGGAGCCTGAGGCAGCTGCCCCGGGTTAGGATTTCCTGTCTCCGAGTCGGAGCTATTGCGTCGTTGGGTGGTCGGGCATCCCGTGAGTGGAGCCGCACCATTGGTCAACATCGACGCCCTCCCTGTCCTGGCCAGACAGAAGTCGAGCAATGATAAAATGAGGGTCAATGTCTCGCTGTCCCCATTCCCATCACATTACCCATAACCCTTCCCTCAGTCCCATTCCCACAACCTACGTCCCACCCCCTCCGCTACGTCCCAGGGGAGATCAGGGGAGTTTCCCCGGGCCCGCTCCCCCGGCTGTGGGTCGCTTAGTAGCATTACCCCATTTTTTTATTTTCCCACCTACGGGTGGCAAAAGCACAACATTGCCTTCGAGCCTTTTCATTTATATTACGATTGGGTTAAGCCTGTTTAAGTGGCACAGGCAGTGGCCTATTGGTTTACATTCCTTTTCTGGTTGCCCCACCATACTTATGTCTTGATTGCCTTAACCTACCTCACTACGCAGACCAGCATGGTGCAAATAGCAGACAAATTTGATGTGGCAGAATCATCTCTGTATAAAAGTTTTAATCTAGTGCTCGACTTCTTGTTCAGCATATCAGAACAAGTAATCAGCTGGCCAAACGAAGAGGAGCGGAGACGTAGCCACAAACGATTTGAGGAAGAGGGCAACAAAGAGTTATTGGTTGCATTGACGGATGTCACGTCGAAATCGCACGGCCATCGCAGTCCTACTACAACAGGGAAAAGTAGCATTCGGTGATTTTGCAAGGAAGCTGCAAAGAGAAAAGAGTTCACCGATATGCTCGCCGGGTATCCAGGATCCGTTCACGATGCCCGGGTCCTCAGAAAAAGTTTTCTTTATGAGGATGCAGAAGACAAGTGCCGAGGTATGCATGAGTAATTGCTTATGAGCAAAAAAAAGATATGCCGCGCAAATGTAAATAATGTGCTAATAAATAAGTGAAAAAAATGATTTTGCAGAAACGTTCATGCAATTCGTTTGGCATCTGAAAAAAATTTACTTAAGTTGTAATATTAATGTTACAATTTTTTATATGTGGTACAGTTTTATATGTGGAACAGAAATTTTATTGTAATCTAATATATGCATGACATACCTTATTTTTCTAGCTAAGTTGAGATATATGTTTTATTAACAGGTCACACACAAAAAAAGAATGCGTATATGTTTTTGAACGCGGATACTTGCTTGGAGATTCGGCATACCCCTTGCTGCCTTGGCTACTCACACCATACAAAAGCTCTGCAAAAGGGCTGGATGGATACCAAGAGAACTACAACCGGATGCACAGCCTGCAGAGGGTTGTAGTTGAAAGGACCTTTGGGCTGCTGAAGAACTGATTCAGGCTGCTGTTTTATGTAAATGCCATCTCCATCAAACAGGTCGTCCTCATCATTATTGGAGCTGGTGTTTTGCACAACTGGTGCATACGCTACAATGAACATGAGGAGCATTATAATGAGGTGACAGCACCAGGCTTGATGTCATTGCACGGAATGATGACAGTGACATTGAACCATGCCCATCCACTTTCACAGACTGCATTGCAAGGATGCTGAAGACATAGCTTTCCAAACTGTTCAAAGCGTTTTGGAGAGCCAGCTGTAGTATTTTCGAAGTTGAGCGTTTCCTGTATCTGTGTTCCTTTTCCTTAGTATATTTGGTCAGCCTGTTTAAATGTACTTTCACAGTGCGTGCTTCTAAAATGTGTGTTTCTTGCCAATTCTGGGGAAATTGTGAAGGTGCACTTGTTACCTTTACTATGTCTTTAATGTGTGTGCACTGACGCATACATAAAATGTAATCGCAGACTTGTTTCAAATGCTGAAAATCCCATGAAAGTGGTGGAATGTATATTATACACATTTTGATCCATTTATTTATACTATGATAAAATCAGTGTGAAGAATGCAATGTACAATTAATTTGTTCCATTATATGGATTCCATTTATTTGTAATCCCGACAAAACGTGTGTGAAGGATGCATGTGTCTTTTTTCACTCTATAATTAGTGTGCAATATTATATGTGTTCCAGTTGTTCGTCGTCCTACCAGAAATTCAAAATTGTTGGGTTTAAGGCACTGAAGCAACGCATATATGTGCTCTGAGGGGCACCAGAGTGGAGGGCTCCGGATTAATTTGGACCACCTTGGGTTCTTTAACTTGCACTGCCAATGCACAGAACATGGACACTTTCGTACTTCACCTTTATCAACAAGAGGTTGCTGCAGCCAGGATATGATACCTTTGACCTTGGGATCAACAGCCAAATGCGTAAGTCACTGAGCCACCCGGCTAACAAGTACTGTGTTAAAGATGAATGCTTGTGTAAATCTATAAAATGTTCAAAAAATTTACATGCAGGGGCACATAATGACTCGACAAGAAGTGTTTTAAGAACTAGCACGTACATTCATTGAAAAATGTGGTTGTTCTTTTCTAGGGAAAAAGGTGCATAGACGAAGGCAGCATAGATTTTTTTTCTCTGTGTTTAGTCAAGCCTGTAGTACAACATACAAGTGGAAGTGATGTTTCTGATGCCCCTCACAAAACCCCTTGGAACAAACCATATTGTCTGTGTGTATTTTGTTTACAGGGCTTGCATACAAGATGACAAATGGAAGAGTCCTGATATCGCTTATTTGCTGAGCACTCCTTACAGCATAATTAGCCTTGAAGAGGTAGCCGTTTATGTGCATACTACTTCTAAGTAGGTTTCTGTAATGCCATATTCATAGTCATGCAGTCTTCAGAGAAAACTAGTGATTGCACATCTCCGAAACAACACGCGCTCTCTTCTGCATACTGTACAGAGAGCTTTGGGTTATAGCTTGATCACCTCGGTTTATCAAATGTCAGTTTGCCTGGCTGCCTTTCCTTCAACATGCATTGCAATAATTTTTTTTCACATCATTGTGTGTTTTGCTTGTCTAAAAATACAATAGGTGAGACAATTAAGTAACTGGATCAAGAAGAAGATCCTTACCCAGTGTGGTCGCAGTGGCCCATGAATATTAATGCCAGGAAAAGCATCACACTACTAACATTATACACATATTTACCTCATAGAAAAGGCTGCGCTGCCTTTTCTTGCTGTCATGTCAGCTCGCACGGCAAGTGCACAGAGTAAGAAACTAACAAGGTTCATTGTGGAGTGTGTGTATGGGGAACATATGTGTGTTAAGCATGTATGCGAGACCACAACTAGCAAATGAACCAGTGTTATCCAGTCCATATAATGGCAACACACGAGTTTTATTACAAAGAAAAAATGCTCTTATGTTAAAATGCATATATATTTACAGAGCGCACATAGGTATGAAAGGCACGCTTATTTTCTGTGAAATAAATTAGTCTAATAACATATGGATTGTCCTAACATAAGTACTGACCAGGAAATAGCAGAAACAATAAATATGCATAAAGCTCTGTAAAACATTCGAGGAAGTCGTTCAAAAAAAAAGCGGACCTGATTGCTTGAATAAAAAAGTGATGAATATAAAGGATATGTCCCCGCTTATGGATATTTTGTCCATGTTTAATTTGTCCATACCATTTGTGCTATTCTAGTTCTTGAATTAATTAATATTACCTTTCAAGCTCATTTCATAATGCCCTGGAGGCAGCATGCATTGAAAATATGTTAGAGAATAAATACACCTAATTTGTATGTGTTAACCTTAATTTAACATCAGGTGAAATCCTAAGTGGGCGAATTGGTTTAAGGAAGAAGCGCTGCTTCAGTGGTTAGAGCACTCGGACACTGATCCGGAGTACCCGGGTTTGAATCTGACCGCTGTGGCAGCGTTTCGATGGAGGCGAAACGCTAAGGTGCTTGTGTGCTGTGCGATGTCAGTGCACATTAAAGATCCCTGGGTGGTCGAAATTATTCCGGGGCCCTCCATTATTGCACCTCTTCCTCTCTTTCTTCTTTCATTCGCTCCTTTATTCCTTCTCTTGCAGCGTGGTTCAGGTGTCTGGCTAGATGCGTGACAGATACTGCGCCATTTCCATTCCCCCAAAACCAATTAAAAAACCAATTAAAGCAAGTGACTAGTTCAGTCAAAGTGGAAGCAGTTGATACCTAACTGCTTTTAACTGCTTCCAGCTGATAACAAATGGGAATTTGTTTCTTATATGTAGGTATGCATAACGTGCACAATAACAATAAAAAAACAATATTTTCTATTTCAATAAGCAGTGGACATCATTATTGGCTTTTTTCTAGTGCAATTACCGATTTTTCAAATAGACTCAGTTTTTTCATTCAATTTCCATCCTTTCATCATGCCTTTTTTGTCGTTTTTAATTGTTTGTCAAGGGTTTTCTCGAATATGTCACATAAAGTTTCTGCACCGCCTTCTCGCGATCTCTTTTTTGTTGCTGCTTCTACAGCACTTTGCGTGGCTTCTTGCCACCTACTCGGCCCATCTTGTGAGTCCTCTGACAGGCTGGAAATAATTTAGAAACAAAGAATTCGTTACTTCTTGCACATAACATTTCATGCGGCAGCAATGGCAAAATAGACTCGAATTTCCAGCGAAGTTGCAGAACTGGAAATTACACCTTTTGAGTTGGAAACCCCGGTTTCCCAGGTCGAAACTTCAATTTCGGCAGGAATTATTGTTCTGAAAATTAGGTTCAGTTGAGTATACTTTACATTTCTAGTCAGCTTCAGCTAGCTGCACCATTTGGATTATCTTCAATTTCCAGCCGGATAATGTCGCTCCAGCTCCACATTGAGCTGGAAAAGTTCTTATCCAGATGAAACTGGTATCCCTGGTCAAAGTCTGCGAGCCTGCAGATTAATCTGGATTGGGCAAGTTGTGGTCTCTGGTGCTGTAGCACTAGAAACAGGCCTGAATATAAGAGGTAGATGTTATGGCTTCATTAATGCACTTGTAGACCTTCCATGATACTGGCTATATCTACTTCACAAATTCCTGCGGTAGTCAGTTATGCATGCCCAACAAGAAGTGTTTTGATTTTGAGTGTATAACTTTTCAGCACCATTTAACTGTATTTCGAAGTTGCATTAAATATCATTAGGAATTTTATTTGCAGCCTGTTAAATCAGTCGTGCATTTGTTAACAATCCATGTCCTAATTTCAGTGCCATTACTCTCTTCCGTTCATTTCTATCACAGACATGTGTAAGAAGCTGACATCCTAAATGGGTCCTGGGGGTACCACAGTAAGTAGTACTGCTAGGAACGTTCCTTTCAATGCTACGACACAATGTACCACGTGCATAAACTTTTGTTCCTGATATGAAATCATGAAAAGAGCTTTTGAAGCCTCCTCTTACGGCCATGCACTTTCCTGAGCTAATAAAAAGCTGTCAGCTCAACTTTTGGTACACATCAACCATTGTACTCACTACATATGTTACATATGCACCCAAGCAAGGTGAAAATTATGTATGTAGCTAGGTTAATACGTATATTATTTAAACGGTAAGTGAAAAGCATGCTTGTATAATTCCCAGATTTAACTTAGACCTTGCACATTAAGGCATGTGGGCCTTAGAAAGCACATATGCACAATGTACCCAAGAGCGTGCTTCTGTGTGAATTATTGCAGAATGATCTAACTGCATACTAGCAGAGTGTCTGAAATGAAGCTGATGTCTGAGATGAAACCTACGTATAAGAACTACGTCCATGATTATTTTACATATACCACACACATCCATTTTTTACAAAATTCGCATATCAACATCTGTTTACAGCAACAACTGTATGCAGCAGCACATTTATATGCCTTCTGTTTGAGACACATATTTATCATAAACTCTGTGCTTGACTGCACGCGGCCAGGCCCTACCAAGAAAAGTGGCCGGGCACTGTGCTGCTTTTCTAGGATTTCCTCCAGTTCACTGCATAAAAACATACATGCCGTGAAGACTTCAAGCACTTTATCAGGCTTGCACGTGATTTAACACCTACCGCTCGTAGCTGCACGTCCGTCTTTTTCTTCCGGAATTGTCGTTGTGGTCATTTGTCCTCCTGTATGCCCGCCCCAGGGTCTTCCACTTGTTTTCAGCCTGGAGAGGAGTGACGATGCTTGTCGGGAACTGTGAGTTCACATGCCCTGCCACATCCTCCCACACGGCCTTTTTGTGTGGAAGACCCTGGTTCCATTAGGAGCTCGGGCCTGCATAGGAAATAGAACAGAGTAGCATATAATTTCCATATTTGTACATACTATATATGTGATCCCGAAAACAGCGCGAAGGGGAAGTTTGAGACTCTAGGAAATAATATTTACCTACGATTATAATTCAGCCACCCTTATTGCTGAACCTTCTGTTGCTTTCAACGTGTATAGGTTCCAACTAGAATTTTTCCAGGTGGAATCTAATAGGACCAGTTGCAACCAGTTCGGTTTTATGAATTTTTAACGTCATGGTTGCAATTCGCGCTGCTTAGCGTACGCCTGCGCGCGTTATGGTTTAGTGCCGCAGACGGCAGGAAAAAAATCCGGAAGTTACTTCACATGCAACACTTCGTAGGTGAAATCTAACGCAGCGAAGCCTCCCATGCATTAACGCACACAACCTCTCATGCAGTGGAAGCCGCCGGAACCGCCAATGCATGCACATGTCGTACGTACGTAGATCGGTAATCCGACCGCCCTGCAGGGGCCGTTCGCACCTTTTTTGACCTTTCTTTCCTTACACAGCTCTTGCTTTTACTGCTTTCTCTTTCTCAATGACGCGTCCCTTTTTGTTCGCAGTCGCGCTTGTCCCTGAGCGCCGCCCGTGCGCGCTTGCTCAGCTTGCTACAAAAAGTTGGCTTCTCCGCTTTGCTAAGAAACGTAGTGGTTGAGGTTGCTGTATGTACGTGTAAAAGCAGCGAAAAAAAAATGCTGTATCTTTACCATCTGCTTCCCATTATGCGTTCGGAAGCAACCCTCGTGATAAAAAATAACGCTTTAAAATCGAGCACATGTACAGTACTTTCGTCAGCATGCACACCTAATTGCAAAAACAATCATTCTTGTTTTCGCTTTTTTCTTTTTCTAAATGCAGGCATGAGACAAGCATAACAGGTTCAAAACGCCCGCAGAATGGACAATATCAAGTTTAAAATAACATCATTTGTGCGCGAGGAATTTGCTGGCATCTAATTTCATCGATAATTGAGGCATATTATATTTTTGAGTATATACGAAAAAAACTTCGCGACGTACGTTATAAGTTTTACCACATCGCCTTCATTCTAGCCAACGAAACGCAGTGCTGTGTTTCGATGTGATCCATGCGACATCAGCTGATAAACCTGTCTCGCGAAGTTTTTTTCGATGGGTACTGCCGTTCAGCTGGCATACGCAGCACTAATGCACGTACCTACGTCTGTTGCAAAAGTTTACAGTCCACCGCGGCACAGAAATGAACTGGTGCGGTGAATTATAAACTTTTCCACCAGACGTACGTGTACGCGTATATATATGGCCAGAAAGTTCGCTGACCTTTACCAGCTCTCTTAGTAATATAGTCTTGGCTGGTGTCCATATGTGCTCTGCAGGTGGCGGCGCGGCTGCAAGGGCCGGAGCAGACTCCTGATGGTGTGATATGAGAATGGACACACACACACACACACACACACACACACACACACACACACACACACACACACACACGCACACGCACACGCACACGCACACGCACACGCACACGCACACGCACACGCACGCACACACACACACACACACACACACACGCACGCACTCACGCACGCACGCACGCACGCACGCACGCACGCACACACACACACACACACACACACACACACACACACACACACACACACACACACACACACACACACACACACACACACACACACACACACACACACACACACACACACACACACACACACACACACACACACACGCACGCACGCACGCACGCACGCACGCACACACACACACACACACACACACACACACACACACACACACACACACACGCGCACACGCACACGCACGCACGCACAGACGTGGCGCAAACGGGCAACATCAAATTCGCTTTGAGACCGCCGGCAATCTGGAGCATGCATCTCGAGTAGAAAAAAGTTCTTATACTCACCGTCGGTAACATAAACCAGCTTATCCTCATGAAAAATTAGTTGCCCATCTGCTGGGATGCACGGCTGTGCCTGCAGTTCACTGCCATCTTCGTTGAGTTGAATTGAGTGGTTGTAAACTACCGGTGGGATTAGACTTGCAGTTGCTACCGGCAATTGCTCCACCGTAGCGACACTTAAATAGAAATCACAGATACACTGTCCGCAAAAACCCAAATAGACACTCCTGAGGTCACCATTTGGAGGCCAAATCCGTGTCCTGCAGGTAAAATAGAAGAAGGCGAGAAGCATCCCTTCTACTCGACTGGCTCCCGCGCGGGAAAACAATGTCCTGAAGAGAACTGTGAGGAACTCCTGCCTTCTTGAGGGATCCGAATAACACAGCCCGTTCCGCGTTGTACAAAGTACAGCACAAGAGGTAATGTTCTATGTCACCACACACACCACACGTTGAACCTAATGGTGACAACGCTAGGCCAGTCTTATACATCCACGCCGGCGTACGAGCAGAATCCGTGCGAACGCGGTGCAGCAAAGTGGCTTGGTACCTTTTGAGACCCTTGGTGACACATGGCTGAAGAGGAGAGCTCCACAAAGAACTGAAGTGGCACAACACCACATCCCTGAACATTTGCTTGACTTCATGAGGGACTCCATGTACTGGAATCCCGGAGAGAGCTGTATGGGCGAGGTTGTCTGCTATCTCGTTGCCTAATACACCTATGTGCGAGGGCACCCATTGAAAACATATAGAGAAGCCTTTGGTATGTAGATTCTGCACCAAACGTAGGGATCTAAGACTCAAGGCATCAGTGGGGAACCCGTACTCTAACCTTTGAAGGGCAGATTGTGAATCCGTAATTATGACAGTAGGTTGAGGCGTACAACACCGTAGCTTCTTTAGAGCTGCCTCAATGGCAACGCTTTCGGCCATTGTGGAGGACACGACTTTAGTAAAACGAACAGACCAATCATACTTCAAAAACGGAATATGAAAAGCAGCTGCACTAGATCCCCTGACCTTGTCCACAGAGCCGTCTGTAAAAATTTGAAGATGACTGGCATATTCCACACGTATGTGTATGAGGCGGTCCATTGAGGCGACGATCCGTTGTGTTCACGGCTACCGTTTAAAATATGGCGTCGCATGTTCGAGACTCCCTCTTCTGTTCTTTCGTTTGCTAGCTACACTCGTGAAAATCGCAGTATAGCAAGTGTAGTTTGCAAGCTACACTTTTTGTTAAAAAAAGAGTTCGTGTAGGTGGGCGAAGCTACACTATTTCTACACTGGCAAAAAAAATTATTACTTGCTACACTGGCTACACTAGTGTAGCCAATGTAGGTAAAAAAGGATAGCCCTTTTGTCTCGCTGCGTTCCGAGCAGTTCGAGGCAAAACAAAAGAAATGCTCTGGAGAGAGACGAAGCTCAAAGGACCACAGCCGCTGAAGCACTTTATTGTTTGACACGCAACCAACTATCTCGAACGCCAGCGAGCTGAAGGTTAATTTTAACTGCGGGAAGCACTGAACAATCGGCTAAAACATTTGACGAGGCATTAACTCAATGAAGGCAGGAAAAGTAGGGATAACGTTTTCTTGTCCGCTGTGCGGCTCTTGCAGGCCGTTGGTCAAGCGTGCCAAAGAAAGAAACCCATAAAAAAGGGGGTAATGACTCCAGCGGCGCTCGATCTCCTTATTTCTATCTCGCCGCGTTTCCTCGGAGTTCGGACTCCCACAATCAACTCTTCCCTGAGTGATGAGCAGGAGATGCAGAAAGTAGCACTCGTATCCCCAGGTGTAATGTCAAGCAACATATAACAGCGCATTAATGAAACCACCAGCAAAGCACGCCGTTCGCTATGGGTGTTTTGTGTTTTCGTTCTTCGATCTCTCGCTGTTCGGAGCGAGATGAGTCATGCTGCTCCTCTGGCGCTTGAGAGGACGACAGCTGAGGAGCGTCGGCTGGCGTCTGGTTGGTTGCACGATCGCTAGGAACGTTGGTGCTTCAGCGCTACTGTTGCTGAGAGCGCTTGTCATGCTAACATCAGTAAAGAAGCTAATACACACAGAAGCACGGGGCTTCTGCCCTCAGCTGCCTACGCTTAACTCTATATAAGTTTCGTTCTTGCTTGTCCGGCGAAAGCGGCTGTGTCCGTATAGCTGACTCTTTCGTATGTTCCGCTCGAAATTTTCCGCCTCAAGCAGACGGTTGTCAATTGAAGTTCGAACGATGCAAACTCTGCAGTCTGGAGTGGAGTACAATTTTTTTTATGAATATTACGACAAATGAATAATGCTGTATCCCCTGAACATGACAAGAAAGCACTGAATTGTAGCTGACGACAACATGGTTGATACCCTAAGCCATATAGTTTCTCAATATTGCGCAGAAGGAAAGCTGGCGCCACCCTTTATGCAAGCTTCAAATGACGGGAAGATGAGATATCGTAATTGGCTTCGCTAGTGATGTACCGGAAACATGAATTCTGCCTCTGAATGGGTAGGTGCGGTGCCTACTCCATTCTGCTTGCAAATTAAACTGTCGTAATAGTTCGATTTCCTTTCTTCAATAAATTTAACGAAAATATTAGGCTTGTATGCTAACTTTTGAAGTATTTCTTCAAGGTTCGCCTCGAGGAAAATCCTATTGTTGCGGCTGAATCCCCGTTTCAAGGCCAACAATAGCCAAACCAAGTACGAATCCTCACCTTACCGGCATTCCTGCCTCTCTCTGCGGAGGATGAACTATCGCATCGCTAGCTTTCCTTGTGGTCAATGTAGAGAAACTAAATCCCCGCTGCGCCCAGGAGCGCCTCCTACGTTTGTAAACATGGTGTTGCGTGGTCTACAGACAGTACCACAATGATTCTTTTCGCACAAGTGCGCAAAAAAAGCATGCGAATTTTTTTACAAAGTAAAAATATTATTGCCAGAATGTCTACACTAACCACTTAAAAGTGGTGCTTCAGATGTGTTACTAGTATGTATATCGATAAATAGATAACTACTGGCATCCCTTTTGGATGGGGCTATGGCTCTTGCCGAGTTCATTGCCTAATAGTACAGTGATATTTGGAAATCCATTTTGTACATTTTTGTTTTTTCTTGCTTCCAATTCCACCTTGTTTATTGTTTTTTTTTCTATTCAAGGGTATTTCTAATGTTCGCAGCTACATTACTCTGAATTCTCTGGCTGTTCGCGCAATTTATTCTTTTTGCTTTTACGCGACCAGTACTCTTGTCTTGTTCATCCTGAAACCCTGAAACCCAAAGCTACTGGAAGGCTCACCAAGTCCTCTCCGATATCTGGATATACAGATTTACAGACTGCAAACAATCGTTTAATTTTTTTCATACTGCTCCCGCATGCTACGAAAACAATCTCCCAGTTCATACTTACTTCTATATTGCTTTGTGCTACGGCAACCCGATCTAACCTTAAATAGAAGGGTACTGCCTCTTGAATGATCCTACAGCGTTTCCTCCTGGATTTCACTCTATCCAGCTCTGGATTTTCACAATGATTCTCTTTTTTCCAATTTTTTTGTGTCCGTTTAGCTGTCTCGGTTTCGCAGCCTTTTTAATGTTCGTAATAAAATTCTTTTTTCCTGTATTTGGATCCGTAGCATGTTGTAAGCTTTCTAGTCCTTTTCTCCATCGCGTGTATATTATTACTGCCAAATACCTAAGGAATTTGGCTGCCCACCTTTTCTCATTCATTTTGCAGTTTTTCGTGAAAAAAATTTTGCTGTGGGCTTCCCTTGCGTCAAATGATGACCAATAGATATCTTCCTGTACAGCTTCGCTTGCTGTCTTTCTATTGGCCCCTAAAGATAACCAACCCACCGTTCTTTGGTTGATTAACAGTCTTTATACACGCATCTGATTTTAAGTTCAGTACCGTTTTTAAGCCCGGAACCATTACGCCCTTCTAGAGTCCTCGTATTACTGCATATATATACTGCATCCGCATAGTGCTTTATGCTTCATTATGGCCGCGTACTGCTCAGTTCATTACCTCAAAGTTTCCCCTTATGAGTGCGTTGCTTAAAGGGTAGGTTTTTATACAACAAGCAAAACATCTCGAGATAAGTAATCATTTAACAAAATAGTAAATTAAAAGCTGTAGAAATGAAGATGGCCATGTGATGGCAGGGACATCACGGGGAAGGCCGCTCCGGAAGGAAAAGGAGGCTGTTAGTGAAGTGGTTAGAGCACGTGGCCGTGTAGCTTGAAACGGTGAGATGTGCGGGCTGCTGTGATGTATGATGTTTGATTGAGGAAAGAAAAGAAGAACTTGTGGTACAGGGATAGCTGGCAATGCGGCGTCGACTAGATATCTGACAAGCAGTAGTTCGATTTTAAAGAAGAAACGCTGAGTGAATAAATCTAGTAGCGCGATTTCGAACCGATTCTAACAATTCCATGAGATATGAACGATGCGAGTTCATTCCAAATAAGGTGCCGACCGGATTTTAATCGGGTTCGTTTCGAGTTCGGGATCACACCTTTCGGGCTCAGTTCCGGGATTGGCTCCGGAGCTATATTCCGTTCCGGTTTTAACGTGTTCAAACAGGCTCAAGACAAAACAATAAAATCTGAGAGCAGATAGGTTTTTAACCACCCATGTTATAATCCTTACTTTTCTGTGCGACAATTATACATTATAAAAAATGCAAACTTTGCACTATGGGAGATGATTTCACTTTACATTTATTTTCCTCCTCACGGAAAAGGTTTACAATTTACTGCAAGAGCCGCAATCAAATGAACTCAAAATTGATCTAAATTCGCTATCTGCACGATAGAATCCCTGTGATGAAGGATGTAAGACGGAAAGCTGCCGGATTTTGCGTCTGTGAAGTCTTCCAGATTCAGCAGTTTTGAAGACCTCCTCGCGCGAATAGCTGGTCTCCGCGGAAGCGTTTGTCAGTCGAGAATTTCTCCTGCGCATAGTGCTTACGCGGGTGCTATAAGAATCGCCGCAAGAGACGTCTGTCTCAGAGCACACTAATGAGAGAGGAAGCTGTCCCGTAACGGAAACTACAGAAAGACGCCTTTCTGTCGCCCCCCAAAACCGACTTGCCAGTCACCCCGGCTGGATGCATGCAACATTTATTTTTTGTGCAGCACACCCTCCCCCCCGCCCTCGACTCTCTACCACATCGTATGATAATGTGCGAGAACCCCTCTACAGCCCAACTTGAGCCTCGTGGCAACACTAGCTGTTCCTAACAACCAAAAGGTTACCAAACATAATTTCCTTAAATCACCGGTTCGACATCGCCTTTAATTCGTTTTATACATTTCCATTCCCTATAGCTAAGTAATTTTAAAACACAGCTAATCATAGGTTCTCGCTAGTACAGTGCGATATTAAGATTTTGGCCTATTCGGATGACGTAGTCCTCATTTTTACTGATAAAAAGACTATGACAAAAAAGCAGGCTTGGATGGGTTGGAATACCTTCACGTCTCCACAGGCACGAAATTGCAACATATTCGTTTCGAGGTTGGGTTGCGTTGCAATTGCAAGTGCTGCATTGTGCGAGGAAGAATGTTCAGTACGTGCGCTGCATCGAGTTTCTATGACCCCTCGGGGTGCTCTCAAAGGGGGCCTATGCTTAAACAGAATTTCTTGCTCCCTTGAAAGAGTCTGAAGATCCTGTCGTGCACTTTTTTCCACCAACTTCTTTCAGGGTTTTTATTTTTGAAACCCACAAGCCGCCCCTTGCTGGCAGCTGTGCTTAATAGGCGACTAAGTGCTCACCTGTATTTTCTGGACATGCCAGTGGGAGAGTTTTGTGCCGATAGAATTCGGTTTCCACCCTCGTCGCTTTTCCTTCGCGTACTTGTACTAAAACTCAGAACCGATGGCTTAAAGGTAAAGAAAGCATCGGCCTTACGTACAAGAGGAACGGGGCTCGAATCCCGGTGCCACGCAATTCTCCACGGAATAAAAAAAAATTCCGCGTGTCGATGGAATTGCGTAAGCAGGCCTGAGGTGCGGTCTGATCTCGGTGACCAGAACCGACAACGCATTCCTCACCAGAACAGAACAGGATTTGCCCACCTTCGAGTAGTACTTATGCACAACCCCTATATGAACACATCAATGAAACCTAAGCCCTGTGTACCCAGCGGCGGCGAAACAACTGAACAACTGCCCTTGGCGGCGGTCACGCCTGTGACGCAGTGGAGGGTGCTAAGCATCTCGGGCTTCGGCCAGGCCGCAGGAAACTGAACCTAGCAACGTTTAAGGCGAGAACCTTACCCAGTGAGGTTAGTCTAGCGGCTCTGTTTTAGGAACTTGCGGGTATTAAATGAACTTAGGACAGGTGAGCCATATACCATGCTAAAAGGTGAGCACGTACTATGCTATCATGGATTAGTAGACAGACGAGAACTAGATGGGGGATTCCTCATCAATAAGGATATAGCCGCCAACGTAGAGGAACTTCTATAACAATAACGAGAAGGTGTTAGTAATCGTAATAAAGCTTAATGAGAGGTACAAACTAAAGGTGGCACAGGCCTACACGCTTTAATCCAGCCATGATGACAAGATTGTCGAAAGCTTCTATGAAGACGCGGAATCAGCAATGAGCAAAGGCAAAACATAGCGCACGGTACTGATGGGTGAGTTCCACGCCAAGGTAGGCCAGAAGCAGCCTGGAAACCAGGCAGTGTACGACTAGGGCATAAGCACATGGAATAGCAAGGGGGATTTATTAGTAGAGTTTGCAGAGAGAAATAATTACCGGAACACTCTCTTTTGCATACGATATACCCTTGAATACATTAATACCCTCTTCCGCAAATGGGAGAACGTTAGGAAGTGGCCGTGGAAGAGCCCTAATGCTGACACTAAAATGAAATAGACTTCATTCTGTGCTATCGCCCTGGAATCGTGCAGGATGCGCAGGCTCTCGGAAAGGTGCGTTGTATCGACCACAGTATTGTAAGGTCTCGAATTAACCTAGACTAGACGAGGAAACGGTAGTAATTAGTGGGGGGTGCCGACCGACGAGTTAGAGGCAAGAGGGAAAGTAGAGGAATTCAGGAACTCGCTGCGGAACAGATATTCGCCTTTAACTGAAGACGACGACCTTAATCTTCAAGCAGTCAACGATAATATCACTGCTGTCGTTACGTTGTGCGCAGTAAAATTAGGCTTGTAGAATAGTTATGATACCGGCAAGGTCTCTCAGGAGACGAAAGATATTAATTGATTACGAAACGCCAAAGCATGAAAGCTTCTGACCGCACAGACCGAATAGAACTAGCAGCTAATCAATAAGCGCAAGGTAACCGGCATAAGCTAGTTTAATGAGGAGAGAATCGATCCTGCTGTAAAAATCAGAGGTCGCGTAAAAGCGGTTAAGAGGAAAGTAGGCACAGGTAAAAATCATATTTGCGCGTTAAGAGAAAAAGAGGGCAATGTCATTAGGAATATGGATTAGATATTTAAAGTAGCCGAGGAGTTCCACTCAAACTTATACAGTAGCCAATGTAATCATGGCGTTAATGAGAGAGGTAGTAGCGCATATCTGTGGGGAATCCCACCAGTAACGAAAGAATAAGTAAAAAGAGCCTTAGGAGCAATGCAAAGGGAGAAAGCAGCTAGTGAAGATCAAGCAATTGACACCTGATTCTTTGGAGGATAGTGGAAAGATTGTGCTAGAAAAATAAGCCACACAATGTAATCAATGTAATCAATGTAGCCAATGTAACCAGGGTGTTAATGAGAGAGGCAGTAGCGCTCAGCTGTAGGACATACCAGGAGTAACGAAAGAGGAAGTAAAGAAAGCCTTAGAAGCAATGCAAAGAAATAAATCAGCTGGTGGAGATCAGGGAACAGCTGATCCGTTGAAGGACGGTGGAAAGATTGTGCTAGAAAAATTAGCCAGCCTGTATATGCAATGCCTTATGACCTCTAACGAACCGGAAGCTTGGAAGAACGCTGTCATCATCTTAATCCATAAGAAAGGGATGTCAAGGGCTTGACAAAATTACAGGCCAATCAAAACAAAATGATCAGGCCGGTTTACGTAAAGGCCACTCGACAATAGACCATATTCACACTATCAATCAGGTTATAGAGAAATGCGCAGATTATAACCAACCCCTTTATATAGCCTTCATTGATTATGAGAATGCATTTGACACAGTGGAAATCTCGGCAGTCTTGCAGGAATTGCGTAATCAGGGTGTAGAAGAGTCTTATGTGAAAATACTGGATGATATCTACAGCTACTGCACAGCTACCATACTCCTTCATAAAGTGACCAATACCATTCCAATAAAAAAAGTGCCAAGCAGAGAGACACGGACTCGCCAACCCTATTCATCACCTGTTTACAGAAGGCCTTCAAAGGCCTGGATTGGGAACAGTTGCGGATAAGAGTTAATGAAGAATGCCTTAGTAAAATGCGATTGCCTGATGCCATTGCCTTGCTAAGTCACTCAAGGGATGAACTGCAAGACACGATCAATGACTTAGATAGGCAGAGCAGAACGATGGGTCTAAAAATTAATGAGCAGAAAGCTAAAGTAATGTTCAACAGTGCCACAAGGGAACAGCAGTTTACGATTAGTAGAGAGACGCTGGAAGTGACAATGGAATACATTTACTTAGGGAACGTAGTAACCGTAGAACCGGATCACGAGAGTGAAATAAATTAAAGGATAAGAATGGGGTGGAGAGCATTTGGCCGATTCTCTGAAATCACTACGGCAGACTACGAATATCTGTCAAGAGAAACGTGGATAACAGCTGTATCGCACCAGTACATACCTGTGGAGTAGAAATGTAAAGGATAACGAACAGGGTACAACTTAAATCGAAGACAACGCAGCGAGCTATGGAAAGGAAAATGATAGGTGTAACGTTAAGAAACAAACAGTAGAAAAGGAAGTTACAAAGAACTGAAAAGACAATTGCCTGGCTTGAAACGTTAAGGGACCGGAAGAGGGCAGAATAGGTTAGGGGTTGATGACATCCTAGTCGAAATCAAGAAGGAATGGGCTTAGGCAGGGCATGTAATGCCAGGGCAAGATAACCGGTGATCATTAAGGATAATGGCCTCGATACAAAGAGAAGGCAAGCGTAGCAGGGGGCGGCAGAAATTCAGATGGGCGGATGAGATTAAGAAGTTGGTGAGGATAAGGTGGCCGCCGCCGACACAGGACGGGGTTTATTGGAAAGACATGGGAGAGGCCTTTCCCCTGCAGTGGACGTAGTCAGGCTGACGATGATGACCTGCACTAGAGCCAGGGCTGCGGGCCGGGTCAGGTCGGAAAATGTGCTCTTTCGCAGTGCCTGGGCCGTGCCCGGGCTGGAAGTTGCGCGTCCAGGCTGTGCTCGGGCCCGTGCATAGATGGGCTGTGTAAGCCGTTTGATTCATTATTGCAGGGTGAAGTACACTTGTGGCGCTCTACCAGCGGCACGGATGAAGCAGGTCCATGAGGCTGGCAGATAAAAAAAAAATACTCAATGCTTGTTTTCTTTAACGCTTATTTACTCATTTTTGGTGTCTTGTATAGTTGCATTTTCTCCGCGTGGGAAAATAAAAACGATTGAGTTTTTTTCTCCCACTATTACCAAGAACCTATTGCAAATAGAGGAATCCCGGCGCTAAAATATTTTCAGTAGTGTATTATAAACCGTTACTACTACTTATTTTCTTGACGCGGATGGAGAGCCAGCTCATATGCGGACCGAGTTCAGTCAGCGTCACTCACAGTGCTACGTAGAAGTCACTTTAGATGAGCACGACTGGCCGCATTGATCAACACAAGATAAGTTAGGAAAGGCGGAAAATTCCGAAGCGGGCTGCTCTACAGCGGCGTTCTTAGTGGAGCGTTGTAACGCCTGACACACGGCTCAGATGCACGAGTGTGCCACTGCTGACTAGACATTTGAATTCTCATAAGAACCGCTAGAGAAGGACCTTCACTTGATTGCTAGATGCGTAGCGGTGTGTTCAGAGAAATTAGTTGATTGTCTGCCTTTGCCTCCCAAAAACACACATCTACGCTACGAGAAACCCTATAGGAAAGAGAAAATTAGTTTAGGATATTTCAGGTCTTAAAATACAATCTACTCAATAAACAGGCGCTTTTTCTTTTAGTCTCAGTGCTATCCCTCCTTTGCAATAAAAGTTTTATTCAATTCACTGCACACAAACGCAGCCACTGCTGCCGTGATTTAAAGCCACGAAATTGTGCTAACTATAACGAAAAGTATTTTAGTTTCTGCGGCTTCGAGGACAGCCCGCTGGGGGTAAATTTACACATAGCGGGCTGTAAAAATGACTGATTAAAAATCCGGACGTAACACAGTTTATTTGGCGTGTACGCAACCTTTTAAGTTGGCTCTTGGGGCTTCAGGGATGTTCACAGACAAGGTCACTGTCTAAAAAGCAAGCGCGCTATCCGCCTTAATTTGTCTCCATTTTGTATTTACAATACTAATTTTTTCAAATGTTGATGTGATCTGGGCACCTATGCTGGCCGCTTCTTGTCTAGTAGGAGTCTGCTTGCCCCAGCAATTTATCTCTACATATGCTGCTACAACGGTCCCGCGCCCGGCGCCGGGCCGGGCCTCACGTCTAGCCTGGCGGGCCGGCCCGGTCTCAGTAGAGTTATAACGTTGCTGGCCCGTACCGGGTTCGGGCTAGAAGCCGCGGTCCTGGGCCGGACCCGTGCTTGAAGTCTTGGCACTGAGCCGGGATCGGGCCCCAGAATGCCGCTTCTGCAGAGCTCTAATCTCTACTGCCTCTCCATGAGGCAGATGACAAAGGTGCTGATCGGTCATCGGGAACCGAAGCTGATAGTTATGTGGTTAGCCGCTGGCTGGAGACCACACTTGTTGAGGTGAAGGTCGGACTAGCGTTCCATGATGTGTGATAATCATTGCAAGTGAGCGCTAACAAACGTGGCAGCTATTAGCCAAAATCGCTTGTCGCGCGTCCTGAAGAATTTTGTCCCCCCATAGTATCTGCAGCTTTACCTGGCCACCCTTTCTTGATACCAGTGTATAAAATGGAATCCAACGGATGTAGATTCAATCGACTGCAAAAAACAACTTTAGACCACACGTGGACTTCATACGTTAAGAAAGGCCTTTGCGCAGGGCCACGTTTTGGACGTGGTCAGTGAATTGTTACCTGTGCGAGCAACGAGAAACTATTGAACAATGCTTTGTATTGTGTCGTGATGCTATTTTATTTAAGCACATACTTCAGCAGACTCTTAAAAAGGACGCTGAGGTCACGCCTTACACTATAAGGTTCGTCCATGTGATAGAAGGCTTCGGGATTCTGTGTGAACTGGTTTCCCCATTGCTCACGTGCAATTCTACGGATCACATTGAGACGAGAAGATATAGATGAAACATTCGCGTCTACAGCTTTTCGCCACTGTAGACGGGAGTCAATAATGACGCCCAAGAAACGCGTGTGGTTGAATTGACGGATGCAAGAGTGACCGAGGTCTATCTTCAACCGCGCTTGACGTCTTCCTAGACCTGGAAACAGAAGAAAGCCGGATTTTTCCACTGACAGGGACAACCCCACACCTTGAAGGTAAGGTTTTGCCGAAAGTAGAGCCTGTCGAGCTATTAGGGCTAATCGCTTGTGTTGGTAGCCAGTAATCCAAATACAGATGTCGTCAGCATAAAGTGACATACACACTTGCCTGCAACTCTTTTTCAACGAATCGCGAAGGCCAGCCATTACGACGTTAAAGAGCACGGCGAAAAGAACACGGCCTTGAGGCACACGTCGTGATAGAACCCTTTCGGTGCTTAACGTACTCCCTAACCGTACACGAACCGCGCGATCACTTATAAACTTGTAAATGGATCTTAACATATGGCCCTGTATGCCCATATCTTGTAAACTGTTTAGAATTGAGATCCTTCTTCAATGGTCAAACTTCATGAAGCGCTGGTGGTCAGTCGCATAATGTATCAATTACCTTTAATTTCCCCCTCGACACCACAACTTGAACGTCTCGAAGTTGTCCACAGAAAGGGCCTAAGAAGAGCCATTGGAGTTCCCCAGGCGGCGGCGAATAAGGCAGTACTTCATGTATTCCTATCGAAACCTCTTAGCCTTATCGCATCTCAGAGGCTACTAATGCATCTTGACCGCTTAGGAGAGACGGTAGCTGGGCGATCCCTTCTCCAGCGACTCTGCAAGAGATATGAGTCGAAGGCTTACTTGGCACTCAATACTCTTAGTTCTTTAGGCATTAATGTCCGAAGGCAAAGGAAACGGTTGAAACCCCCCTGGTCTTTTCCGACCCTCGACTGTAAGGTCACAATTCCCCATGTGAGCGCAAAGCGCAGCTCTCCTTTGGCAGCAACGCGTTCGCTTGTACTTGAACACTTGGAAACAGAGTATGCCTGCCATCTTCAAATTTTCACGGATGGTTCTGTGGACAAGGTCAAACAAGCTAGCGCAGCGGCTTTTTACATTCCTTCTTTGGACTGTAAGTGGTCCGTACGCTGTACTGCTGTCGTATCCTCCACAACGGCTCAAAGTGTTGCTATTGAGGCGGCTTTACGGAAGTTATGGTCTTGTCCGGCTCAACCTGTTGTCATCCTCACTGATTCAAAATCTGCCCTTCAGAGGTTAGAACGCGGATTCCCCACTGACGCCTTGTCTATAAGCCCTCTGCGCTTGGTGCAGAATCTGCACAGCCGAGGCTTTACTATACATTTCCAATGGGTGCCCTCTCACAAAGGAGTCAACGGTAATGAGGTGGCAGACAATCTCGCCCATAAAGCTCTCTCAAGGATTCCACCAAAAAAAGTACCTCAAGATGGAAAAAGTCTCTGCAGGAAAACGGTGCTCGATCACTTCAGTACCCCGTGGAGCGCGTCCCACAAGCCATGTGTGACCAAGGGACTGAGAAGATCTCAGGCGACCCTTCTACATCGAATTCGCACGGCCTCTGCTCGCACTCCTGCATGGATGCATAATATCGGCATAGCATCGTCTCTGCTCTGATCTTTATGTGGTGTGTGCGGGGATATCGAACGTTATATTATGTACTGCCCAGAGTACAACGCGGAAAGGCATGTGATGTTCGCTTCCTTCAAGAAGACAGGAACCCGTCACAGCACAGTTCAGGACATTGTCTACCCGAGTGGAAACCATACATACAGAAGAGAGGCTGCACGCCTTCTTTTAACATTTCTGCAGGACACGGATCTTGTTTCTAAATGGTGACAGCAGGAACGGACTATGGCCTACTGTGATGGAATGTGTGCGTACATGGTGTCTTCCGGAGTAGACTACGTTATACTGTGAGTGAATGTGTGTTTGGATTGCGGCTCTACAATGGCCTATGTTCTACTGTGACTGAATATGTGCATAGATGGTGACTTCTGGAGTGGACTGTGATGTGGACTGTGTGGATTGATTGTGTGCATAGATGGTAACTACGGGAGAGAATGTGTGCTATTATAAGAGACTGTGCGCATAGCGGTGTAGATGGGAGAGGCTTCGGGACATTGTTAATATAGAAGCGACGCTACGGTGGAGCAATTGCCGGCAGATAAAGCAAGGCTAACCCCACCTGTAGCATACAACACCTCAACACAACTGAACTCTGTGTGAACTGCCCATGCTCACAGAACTGTTTAGCGAGTGTGTAAGCCGCATGATCGATAAACGCGAAGAACCGCCACGTTCTACAAGGTCATTGTTCAAAGAACCGAACCTCCTTACTGGTTGCCCTCTCTTGACATGCGCGCCTTCCCGAATTCTGATATGCGGGCGGTGTAATGGAGTGATGGTGGCGTGAGGCAGTATGCCCAGATCGCCGAGATCGGCTGGGTCAAGTAAAGATCGAGGAGCCTTAGGCAGCTTCCTGCTATTCCATGCAACAACGATAAAAGGAAGCTTCGGAGATCGACGCTTTGCCTAACGCATCGGCGAACGAAGCTTCTCTGCACCGCTACTGGCTTCAGTGCCACTCGTGGATACACTGTGCTGTTTTTTACTGTGGTAGCAGCACAGCCTTCCTTCCCAAAAAATTCATGACGCGCGTGTGTGTGTGCGTGCGTGCGTGCGCGCGCGCGCACCTGCGCACGTGTGTGTTCTTGCTTGTGTGTACCCGTGTGTACCTGTGTGTGTGCGTGTGTGTGCATGTGTATGCGTGAACGCTTCAACCCACCATCACCATGGAGCGTCCGGAACAAGCCACCGACATTGTCCCCTTCCGTGCACTCACAAATAACAATGCACCTCTCAAATGCGAGCCTTCACCCTCCACCTTTCAGCCTCCATTCTCTAGAAGGCTCCAAAAACCACTATTCACACTTATTCACCCTCCAGAAGGCCGCCACTCACTACCCACCTTCAACCTCTGGAGAACCTCTCCGCCCCCCCCCCCTTGCGGTGGATGCATCTTCGGGCACCCACTGGTGAAATTGTCTCCCAACTACGAGCTTGCACCCTCAACTTACGCACCTCCATTCTACAAACTTCCGTAGCACACCGACCGGAAGCACCGACCGGCGGCGCATGATCGGTCACCCATCGGTAAAAATGCACCTACGCACTTCCGTGAGAAGACCTCCACGCTCAAGAAGCCTTCACCTATACAGAAGCCACGGCGAAATCCAGCTCGACGACGAACTGGGAGGCGATGAGTGTAAAAGCGGAATGGAAGCGGATGGGAAGGAATGGAAGCGAAACTAATACCACTAACGCTGATTTGTCGGGTCACATCGCATTTATCTTTCTCTTTGCGGATACCTTTAGTTGTAAATTTTTAGAATGTTTCGGATAAACTCTCCTTTATGGTTGACTCTGTTTGCCATCATGTTAGCTTCAAGTTCGGCGCCGTTTCCACACAGTTTTTTCATTAGTTTTCCTAAGAATGGGTACTAAGGAAATTTGATTCATTGAAAGCATCAACAGTCAGGGATGCATTGCGTAATCAGAACTAGGAAAGGGCATATATAAAAATGCTAGAAAATGCCTATGGAGACTGCACAGTGTGATCACAGTCCTGCATAGGAAACGTTCGAATCAGGAACGGTGTCGTACAGGGCGGTGCACGACACCATCTCCATTAGTATCTCCATTATTAGCCGTCTCGTATTTCTTGAAGGCATTCAGGAGATTGGACCGAAAGGTTTGAAGTGAGAAGTCATAGTAAAAACATCAATTGCCACGGATTTATTGGTTTCTTTGCCCTGCGAAACTATTTAGGGGCTTAATAACAACGCTTGAAGAGTTAAACTTGACGGGGAGTGGATGGTTCAGAATATTTGATAAATCACGACTATGAATAGGTCACTTCCCCCCAAAACAGCTTCTCCGCGCCTTCGCGGCAGCAGCCAGGTGTATCGCGATTGAGACGTTCTTTTTGACACCTCTTTGCAAAATTTCATGCACATGCTGTGAAGTTCCTTCAGCAGTCGCTCTTGTAACTGGCGCCAGTGCGTCCACCGCTTTTCATACGACCTGCCACTCTAACTCCGTCACGAAAAGGCCGCCTTCGCGGATGAAAAATCGTCACTAACTTCCGGAAGTTTTTACCAGCCGTTTAAGGATGAAACTTCTCAACATCACACTGTCGGAAAATCGTCAGTTTTCATCTTCATAGATCGCCTACAATGGAGGATCGTGCGCTACTACCCCTGGCGCCATTCCATTGCCGTGGTGACATTGAGGACAGTACGCTGCTATACAGAAATGTGTTCTGTCTTCGAACATTGTATGGGCATCCCTCCTGATACCTTTTAGCGAGAGTAAAAAAAAACGAGTTATTTACGGGGAAATCTACGGAAGAAAAAATGCTAGAAGGGCCACTTGTTTTAGATTCATTGCGAGACGCACGGCGTCAGAACGGCGCTATTCAAAGCAAAATCAATGGGTGAATGCTGATAGAATTAGTGGCCTGCTCAGTAATCGGAAGATAATCTAAAGCCAGCAACCCGTCAGCGTTGCTCATCGCTGAACAAGTGATCTGAGAATTGTCCTGGCTTTTGTGATTTTGCTCCGTGAGCTCTTCATCGGAGCCCTTCTCTGCTGGCGCTTCAGCCAAGTCGGTATCGAGCCGGTTCCGTACCTCGCACTAAATTCGCAGTCATCAGGTGGGACACGGGGTCCAAAACAGACACCGCAAAATGTCTTGAAACGCGCTCACGTGACCATCCGCACGTAGCCCGTGCCTTGCGGAAACTTCGTCAACTAAGCGAAAAAAAAAGACCCCGTTTAACGCCTTGAAACGGTTCTCAGGAAAACATCCTGCAATTACTGGATGTCCCGGCATCCTGCGCGCCTGAACAGTAGCAGCCGCGGCAGTTATGATACAGCCTCCAGAAAAGCCGTGAAACGAATTTGGTTATAAGGAAAAGAAAGGTGCAGTAACTATCTCACTTTCGGTGCACGCCTGAACTGCGTTATGAGGGAGGGGATGAAGGAATTAGTGAAAGAGAGAGGAGACATGGAGCATCAATCGTGTATGGGGGGGGGGGGGGGGGGGTGTTGCGTGGTTGCTGCCGAGGCGGATTGCTGTGAATGCTTTACGTATGCCGCCGCCAAGCGTTCCAGGAAAGACCGCCAACAAGCATATGCCACTCGTCTCGGGCACCAAGGGACCCAGAGTGCGATAGCAAGAGGGAGACATAAGCCGCCCAAACTATAAATTCTATACCCAGCACTTCGAGAACAGTGTGACGAAGCCGTCCATTAACGAATGGAATCATAGTCACTTTAGGGGCAGAACCATTTCAGTGCAGCAGCATAACACAAGATCATATCCTCGCAGTTACATTTCATTGCAGTATAATTTTTCTATGCGCAATACCAGTGATCGACATGCATTCCCGCATTACTCATTGTGTAATCGCTATTTAATAGTTTTTTAAACTTAGTATCTCAACCACTGCAACATGCCCTCCTTTCCTTGCTTATTTCCGTCGCGTGCAATGAAGGATGTTGAGATTTTGAATTATAAAAAAAACCTTCAGGAATTTATAAAGCCTTATTTTCTAATAATAGCAATAATATCTGGGGTTTTACGTATCGAAGAGACAAGAGGGATATGAGAAACGCTGTAGTGAAGGGCTACAGATTAACAGAACATTCGCGTTTTTGCATGGGTTGAAGCCACGACCTTCGGTGCTGATCAGCAGTCGAGCGCCACAGCCGCTGAGCCATTGTGGCGGGCCTCATTTTCTTTCTGCTGTCTTATGCAACGAATACCTCTTAAAGTAAATGTGGCACAGTGCGGTTGGGTTGCACCTATGTTTCACATATTTACGGAGCTTGACGCGAGAAAAGAGAAGCTAATCTAACTCAATGCTTTATCGGTCAAATGTTTTAGGAGAATCCCCCAAGGTGGAGTAGATTTGTAATAAGGCAGTAATTACTCACTGACATCCACCTGAGCGCAGCCATACGACTACAAAGGAAAGCTATACACCTTTCTCAGAAACATTGTTGTTAAAGAAAAATTCGTCCTGGTCCGGACCAGGACGAATTCTGGGACATTGCATTGAGACATTCCTGTATAAGCCGGTGCCCGTGGCTATACAAGCTGTCATTGCGGGTACGCTACAGTGTCTCTTCTCAGGAATAAGTTCCAGTGAACCCTGGTCACCGCTCATTCTTGATGTGGCTGTCGTTACTCTCCTCCCGAACGGACCAGCCTGTTCTGTGGCGCAGTTACTTTCCTGTTCTCTAGGTGGACAAGAAGGACCAGCGCCTATGCGGCTGCTTAAAAGTCCGTTTTGATTTTATGTGCAGGGTGGTAAACGTCCATATGGCATGCCAAAGAATGCTATAATGTTTCGACTCTGGTCCTTAATTCCCCGCTCACTTTTTCTGTTATTTGATTTCACAACCCAAAATAGGGGAAAAATTCATTTTTGCCCTTAGCAGTTTGTCAGTTAGGGCGCATGCAGTGGGTTTTCACACGTGCAGGCGCGAGTAGCATGCAATTTTAGCAAATTTCTGCGCTCGGACATAAGCATGCAGATGAGAAAATAGTCGCGTCCATGTCACAGTCCTGCAGGCAGACACCAAAGTACGAGCAAAGCCACTTGCCCACCTGAACATGGAGGCCGTCATCTTCATCGGAGACTGGTAGTGCGTTAAATCATAGCATGCATCTGAAGTTCATTGCCGTTCAGAAAGAGATGGTCGAGAATACGCAAGTATTGTGGCGCGGCTTACACTTTTTTTTCTATGCAGTTCGGCGCATAGAAAAGCAAAGCACAAGAAAAAAACAAGAACTTGGAGTTTTCGTGGAAATAACGTCATCACTCGTCTCCCATATAACAGCCGTTCCTTCCATTCGCTCTTGCTTAATCGCAATGCGGAGCTGCGTTATTGTTTCTCCTGCAGGATTTGGACCATCTTTCCAGGATCCACATACGCCCTCTTTCCCTTGACTCTGTTGACATTTTTCAATCCTTAAGACTCTACCGCTCGCCTTCGGGGATTTGACAAATTAACTTCAAATATACCTCGAGCAACCTTCGATCACGGGACGGTTCTTCCCGAGCTTGGAGCAGCCGGGCGTTTCTTCCTCAGACGGAATTTTTCCCTCACTTCTTGAGCCGCATTCCTGTCCGTAATTGCGGTTGCTCGGCTTTCAAGCAGCCTTTGCTTGTTTTTGTTTTCCTCGAAGGTGCAGGTGAACCGGCTGCCTCGAGAGAAGAAGGAGGCTTGCTTCTAGTTATATATTCGAACCGCTGCTAGTAGCTCCTTCTCGGACGTGGTGCAACTGTGGCATATTTTCTCGGCTCCGAGATTGAAACAGCTGCAGCTGCTCACGTCTGTGCGGGGCGGAGTGCGGGGCGCGCCGCCCGGGCATTATTTGCGAGCGATCACTGCCGCTTGTGCTGCTCTTGCGGCGCAGAGATGCGCCGCCCCTCCTTTAGGGCAATCGGTCGGAATCGGAAATGATGCGAGGCGAGTAAATGCGCCGCACGACGTTCTCCCCCAGGTCGCCCGCCCTTATTTTTCTTTGTTCTTTTTTTTTTTTTCATCGCGAATCTGGCATTGTGGGCCGCGGGAAATGAAGAGCGCTGAGTTTGGAAGCAAGAAGCCGGCGCATTTGCTTTGGCTTTGAGCCGCTCTTTGCGGTATAGTTTCGCGAATTGTCGGCCCTTCCACATACAGGCTGTCTCCCCTCTATGTTTTTGCTTGCTTTTTCTTTCCGTATAAAAGTGAGACAGACGGCCACGCACCAATAGCGCATAGCTTTAAATCGCAAACGTTGCCGCGCTATCCAGCAGCGTTAATCCATGCGTTCAGGAAGAGGTTTAAAAGGCAATTTCTGCAACTCCGGATATTTTTAGCGCTTGAACCCCCCCCCCCCTCCCCCGTTTTGCGGAAGCATTCATTAATGCCCATATTCGACTGGCGCATCAGTTAATGAGAAGAATAAAAAAAACCTCCGGACATTTAAATTCGAATGGGCTTTTTTCGTTGCCGGGAAGTGTTTTGCGGAGGTCAAACATCCCCTTTTCGTCACTTAGCTTCGTCTCAGGGACACGTGCGTTGCATAAATTTTAGCACGCCGACTTTTCACAGCGCTGTCAATTCAGGCCTGGCCGTGGCGGCTTACTGCTTATATACGTGCGTCTTATCATAAACGTATACCGTGCTTTGGCCCTGACGCGTGACAATTTTTCAAACTAACCTTGCAGTATTCACTGAGCTATGAAGGGCAAGAAGCTGCTCTAATTGTTCTGGCATTTCCCGAAAGAAATATTCTATAGCGCGCTCGTGCCATTCCTTTCCACATCGATATACCATTCACTGCGAATTTTTTTATTTGTCTTATGACTTGCAAGTAATGAAAACTCGACCACACTTCCTTCAGGGCATTTTTTCCCTTCCATTTTGTGAAAGCAAAATGCTTAATTAAGAGGTCGCGTGAAATCTCTAATGCGCTTTTCTCGTCTTTTAGCAAAACCGCACTTTTAATAACGGCGATAGCCTGTTCGCATTTCTTTTTACGACGCGTAAGAAATGTCGAGTTGCCTAGCTAATAAGAAAACAAAAGCTTGAGTTGTTCCTCCTAAAGCCAACCGGTAACTCCACAGAAATGTAGCGAATGAAACCCAAATGAATACAAAAGCGATGAATAAAACACGGCGTAAGACAAAAGACATGTTGCAAGCAAACTGGTTAGCCCATGTATTTCCAGACTTCTGGAATAAAAAAAAACTGAAATATTTTTCACGTACAATGTACATTTTACTGAATAATTATCCTTTTACTGATGGAGCAGTTTTCCTCAGCGTAGACTTCAGAGCGATCCTAAAATATGGGATACTAAAGAAATGCGCTACCTATTACGTGTGGTACAGCTTGAAACATTTCACACCGCCTTCAATGGCACTTTTCTGATCATTTCTACGAATGTGCAAGTGTTGTTTGTTTCTATTGTGGAATCACAGTGTAATCGATGCGATTTCATCGGCTGACTGCTTCAAGAGAAGGCTGGTGGTTTTTTCTGGAAGGACAAAACGCACAAAACTGAGCGCACATAACGCAACGCTTGTACGGGAAAATTTTTATCCTCTTGAACCTACGCTAGCGGGCGCAAGCTTGTACACGACAAACGTTTAGAACTCCTGGGCAAAAAAGCGGTGTTATGCCTGTACGACGTTAGACATATCTGGGTGCAGGGATTCGACCTGCAGTAATCCCGCCCACGCAAAATAATGGCCCACATTCTCATGTCCCTTGCCAGCAGCTGCATCTTCCACCTGGCTTACTGCTACCATTGTCGTAGTGGCTATACATCAATTTATAATCGCGTATCTATTAGTCCTCCAACTGGTGACGCGTGTGGATAAATCCGCCACTGCAGTTTAATGGCTGGGGCGTTCCGATACTGCGTACCAGGGCGTTGGCTTGAACCCGGAAACGGTGGCCGCACTGCAGTCTGCTGGATTGGAGAAATGCGAAAGCATTAGCGTGTGAACGTCAGCAACTATTTTTACAAGTCCTCGTTGTCACGTGACACTTATCATGGGACCCTGGGATGATGTTGGCAACTTTTGCAAGTCATTGTTGTCACAGCGCGAAGCTGTTTTGTGACGTCATCGCGGTCTTGTGAACCATGATTCCGTGGTGCGTTATCAAGCCGTTCGGGCCTATATATTTCTGCACGCTTTTCAGTAAACGTTCCTCATTCGTCAACCATGTCTCGCCTCAGTCCATTGCCTCCTCTAGAAAGATGCCTGCGGCGTCGCTCGCTCACCCATTGTAGCCGCCGTGCCCGAAGTTGCGGACGGTTGTTAAGAGATGGCGCTAGCTACTTCCCTATCTGCGCCAATGCAAGACGCTGGTCAGGGTGGTGAGGTGCTGCGGCGGTAGCAGCCAGTAGCGGGCATCGGCTGCTCTGCTCTAGCTGCTCGAAAAGCGCGGCGCAACCCCTCTGTTCAATTGTATTTGAGCGAACTCGCTGTGTTCTGGCCACTTTCGATGAAATTTTAGTTTTTTGCACGCATCGCAGTTGTTGCAGTCAATGTAGTTTGCGTTCACAAGTAATGTAACAAAACGTCCTCAGAAAATATTTTATTTTGACAGATTTTCCTCGTCCTGGAATGACGCTTACGCAGCATGATGCGAGTGGCACGTAGTTTTGCTTAGAGGTAAACTCGGGGCAGGTTCAACGACAGCATAAAAACAAATCATTTGAGCTTGGCGTATGCTTATTAAATCACCTATAATTTAAGCACTTTGCGGGAAATAGGCTTGCGGTCAAGAAACTGGACAACCGCATTCCTGTCGGCAGCGCTGGCGGCTTAGTTGGTGAACAGCGGCTTCATGAACTTGTGTGCAATGAGTTCCAGGAGAGCCTTGCGATGGTCGCTGCCTGTGTTTCTACAGCTGAGAACAGTGAGTTCCATGAGCGCTGCCACACTTCTTTCGACGCAAACCTCCAAAGGTTTTGTGAAATACTTTATATGGGGAAGCACGTAGTCCACAAGCTTCCGAAGACCAATCAGCAGTTTTACGAGCTCCTGGCTCGGGCAGAAGAGCCCGCCCCGATCTTGGTGGGAAATAAGGCCAAGGTGAGGTGTGGTGCCTTTCTGACCCTGCAGTTGTGCGACGCAGTTAGAGCAAGCAATGCTTTCACTTGCAGCCCTCGCAATGAAACCTCCAGCCATAGCAACGCTGCTTTGTCCGGACCTGTTATGTGCGGTGTCGATATTGTGCACTGATTCTTTAAGTCGTTCACTGCCTGATCGAGAAACTTGTTGCCCGTTGCAGGCATAGTGGGGCTCCGTTGAGTCGGCAGCAGCTGCCTTGCGACAAATGATGTCGAGCTCTGAACGTTGCTCTTGTCGGAGGCAGCAACGATGCCGGTCTTTAGCATTTTTTCAAGTCCGGATATCGCGCTCTTCACATCAAGGATGTCGTTGGGACCGGAACTTTGTCGAAAGAAGCCATACCTATCGGGTCACTCGACATTTTGCGTGTGAGCACGAAGCCGAACTTCTTGACGGTCAGTAAGTGACGGTCACTGACCATGTCATGAAATTCAAAGACGTTTCGGAACGTCATACGGGTTCCTTGATCACTGAGCGGTCCATGCCTGACCAGACGAACTTTCGTCGTACCATTGATCAGTAAGTGACGAATGCACCTCAAATATGACGTGGTTGCAAAGACAAGGTCGTGGTGAGTTTCCTTTCTTAAGAGTTGAGTTGAGTTGAGTGGTTGTAAGCTGCCGGTGGGATTAGCCTTGCAGTTGCTGCCGGCAATTGCTCCACCGTAGCGACACTTAAATAGAAATCACGGAAACACTGTCCGCAAAAACTCACATAGACACTCCTGAGGTCACCATGTGGAGGCCAAATCCGTGTCCTGCAGGTAAAGTAGAAGAAGGCGAGCAGCATCCCTTCTACTCGACTGGCTCCCGCGCGGGAAAACAATGTCCTGAAGAGAACTGTGAGGAACTCCTGCCTTCTTGAGGGATCCGAATAACACAGTCCGTTCCGCGTGGTAAAAAGTACAGCACAAAAGGTAATGTTCTATGTCACCACACACACCACACGTTGAACACAATGGTGACAACGCTAGGCCAGTCTTATACATCCACGCCGGCGTACGAGCAGAATCCGTGCGAACGCTGTGCAGCAAAGTGGCTTGGTACCTTTTGAGACCCTTGGTCACACATGGCTGATGAGGAGAGCTCCACAAAGAACTGAAGTGGCACAACACCACATCTCTGAACATTTTCTTGACTTCATGAGGGACTCCATGTACTGGAATCCCGGAGAGAGCTGTATGGGCGAGGTTGTCTGATATCTCGTTGCCTAAGACACCTATGTGCGAGGGCACCCATTGAAAGCGTATAGAGAAGCCTTTGCTATGTAGATTATGCACTAAACGTAGGGATCTAAGACTCAAGGCATCAGTGGGGAACCCGTACTCTAACCTTTGAAGGGCAGATTTCCTTTCTTAAGAAGCTTCAAGCCGGGTTTTCTTTCCTGAAGTCTTCGATGTAATTAAGGAAAAAAACCTCAAGCCATTATAATCTTGGGTCAGCTGCGTGCGTAAACTGACGGGCGTCAGCGTTATTACAGTGGATTTGTTGGCAATTGCTGACGTTCATTATTGTGAACCACTTGTGTATCATTTGCATGAATTCAATTGTGGGTCCTGCTGAAGCGAAGTCCGGATCACATTTGTGGCTAGCCTGATCTTTGAGGTAGCTAAGCGCGGTAGTTACAGGAACTGAAAACAACGAAACCGCTGATCTGACGTTCATTTTTTCTATGTTAGATGGATACACGTGTTTTCGTTTGAAGAACCAAACTGGCCTCACTGTCGAGTTTTTCTGCATTCCGTAGAGACTTTTGACATACCTTGATGTGATCTGCTTTTCTTCGCTGAAGTCCTCCGCCAGGAAATGTGACCTCACATTATTTATTATGTGACTTTGGTCGAAAGAAAGAAAAAGCTCCGTAGAGGGATCGACAGGGTGCGTTGTCTGAATTTTCGCCTTGCCTCCGCACAGAATATCCATTGCCGCGACATTCACCTTGTGGTTGTCAGTCACCAGCCGGACGATGTCGAATCCTACATCGGCTGTCTTTTTGAGCACGCGGCGTACAACTACAGCCAGTTGTTCTCCTGCACAGCCTGTGGTAAAAAAATACCCTACAGGTATCTTAAGCCTTGCCTGAAGACCATACAGCAAAAAGCACAAAAGGGAGTTTGCTAGGACCTCGTCTTCTGAGCTGGGACTGATATCTCGAAGTTCGGGGCTCATGTCAACATCACCTACAAATGCATCTCTTTGCTTGTTGTAGATCAGCTTCTCCTGAATCCTCATCTCGTCTACCACAAGACCGCACCCCTTCGACTGAGGCGTCTCCAGATTTTCTAGTTCTGCTTCCAGGCGGCAGCGTACCAGGTCGTTAAACCCAACTTATCCGGCGACTGTTCCAATATAGTTCTGTAGAGTGCTTCGACATGGTAGTCGGAGGAGTCCCTCGGACCTGATATGCTCGTACGTCTTTGTCGACAGGTGTCGAATAACGATACAGTGTCTGATTGTGATTTCAGACCACTACAGTATATTCGTTTTATATCATTTTAACACTTTCAAAAGCGCTGCGCCAGGGGACACCAAGAGAAAGAAATAAAACGAAGGACAAGCGCTGCTATCAACTGAAGTTTATTGTAAAAACACACAAGGTTAAATAGCTCACAAAGGCAGCCAGCAGCGGATGCGCCTGCCCCCAATATGACAAAACGAATCACTGTGGTGAGTTAAGGTACCGAATTTCACAATCATTGATTACAACAGATGGTGTGCTGACGCACAGTCAGGGTTTTGTGAATATGAAATGCCTCAGATAATTCCCTTGTTAGCTGATTGGAATGCCTATACAGAATTTTTGTACTATTGAACAGAGGTACACATGCATTTTTGTCCGACGGGTTAGAATGGTTAAGTTCGCAGTCTCTGTAATGCAGGGCCAAATTAAAGGAAGGAGCCCCCTTTAAAGACGAATTATGTTGGCGTAGCCTTGTGTTTGTACATTTACCAGTTTGGCCTATATAACTCTTGCCGCATGCGAACGGTACTTCATATACCACTGTGTACCTCTGTTCAATAGTACAAAAATTCTGTATAGACATTCCAATCAGCTAACAAGGGAATTATCTGAGGCATTTCATATTCACAAAAACCCCGACATGTGCGTCAGCACACCATCTGTTGTAATCAATTATTGTGAAATTCGGTATCTTAACTCACCACAGTGGTTCGTTTTGTCATTTTGGGGGCAGGCACATCCGCTGCTGGCTGGCTTTGTGTGCTATTTAACCTTGTGTGTTTTTTCGAATAAACACCAGTTGATAGTAGCGTTTGTCCTTCGTTTTCTTTCTTTTTCTTGGTGTCCCCTGTCGCAGCGCTTTTGAAAGTGTTAAAATGAGGTACCAACTAGCTCAATTATCCGGGTTATTCTTTTTATAATTCTTCACTTGGTCTCGAAGTAGCACCGCTTTTGCACTTCCGTCTTCTGCATCGGCCACAACTTCTAAAAATGCACTGACCAAGCAGCTTTCCTTCAGTCTCTGAAGCTCTTGCTTGTACGCGTCCACTGTTCTGTTCAGCCTGTCAATTTTCGCTCTCAGGGCGCGTTCTTTTCGTCGCCATCGTTTGCGCTGGACGAAAAAACTTGAATAGGGTGATGGCGCTGTTTGTGTTTGAAATGACCTTTTAGAAATGGGCTTTAGTTTTTCGTCTCTTCTTCTCCACAGCTGTGACCGGATCTTTGAAATGTTGCACAGGTTCATGCGATGCTCCACTCGGTGCTGTCACGTCATGTTCAATGTGGAGTGCGCTGCCTTTACCGTCTGTAAATTGCCGGTTGGATGGCCCAGCAGCATCTGATGTTGTCGATAGCTCACCGGGTAGTTCAACTGAAGAGGCTGCCTTGTCTTGCTCATCTTCACACACGTCTACCACGCAAGGCACACTTGGCGAAGGCTCGCGCTTGCGTTTTTCCTCTCCTCCACCTGGTTTCGTCCGAACGGCGGATTCCTCCGTGCGCGGCGTTCTGGCACTGAACACACAACGCACTGCACCTGGCTTCAGTAGACGTCGCTTGCAGTCGTCTCGGAAATCAGACGGTTTGAAATGCAGGCTGCACACAACAGTGTAATCACATATTGGCACCCAATCCTTTCTCGCTATTGCCCATATCCACCGCTCCCGCGTAGCGCTGTCGGATGGTAGCTGATGAAAGGAGACTCCGGGCTCCTTTCTTCGTTCGCTTGAGGTGCAGTTTAGGACGCAACAATAGCGCATAGTGCTTTACAAAACAAAATTCTTTTCAATACGCACAATGAGAAAGTAAAACTGCTGCTGAAGTGCGAAAATACCGGAACAGTTGCAAGCAGCCAGCGGCAGCAGTCAGCAGACGTGTTAAACAGTTCTTATGCTAATAGGTCTGCCAACGTATTTTTCTCAAAAGATTTAAACCTAATTTAAAGAGGCATTAAGTAGTCCCTGAGGGAGTAAAATAAATTTATTTGCGACTTTTTACTTTCAACCCTGCGTGCTTTTGTTTTCGTTTGCTTAAACAGTCGAAAACGCACGGAAGGCGCCGTCTGGCGCACAGACGTCGTCTGCTACAGCGCGGGCGCGCCACGATCGCGCGGTGATATGCGCATGCGCGCATATGTTGCAAGCGGCCGCCACAAGGATCGCTACCTACTACCTCAAGTGGAAAGGAGGAAAAAGATAAAGGTAAAGGAAGCAGCTTTTTGGCGCCCAAGGCAAACATCTTCCTAGAGGAGGGGATGTTCAGTCATATCAATTGTTGTCAGGTGACACTTCTCACGCGACCCTTGGATGACGTCGGGAGCTTTTTTTTTACAAGTCGTCGTTGTATAATATCAGTACACATACTCAACACTTTACCGTCGTACACACCGCAATGCATTCATTTCGTGCCCGTCTAACAAAATTGAAGAGACGACCCTTCATGGCTTATGCGCTACGTGCTCCGTCCTCCCCCATAGGCATAAAAACTTTTTAATACCACATCGAGACAGGCCACGGGCGCGCCTTCGTGAAATATTTTTTCAACCCACAAACAGGCAGGTGCACACGTCCGGGCGTTGAAGGTCACGTCGAACCTGCAAGATAGTAAAAAAAAAACAGCCTGTTTATCATCGGAGACTCTCACTGCAGCCTCTGCGCGGTGACTTAGATTGCCTCCCAAATATTTATGCGCCAAGGGAGGGCGGAGCGCGCGGGATTTCCTTGCTGCTCCCACGACGTGCCTCGTGCACGAATGAGCCAGGCAATCGCTGACGTCATTGTTCGCCCCTCAAGGCCTCGCCGGCGGATCTTTGGCGAGCGGAGTTCGTCGTGCTCTGCGGTGTTCCGCGTTCTTCCGCGGGCACAGTAGAAATTGTAAGTTAACGCGGAATAACTATACCGGTTGTACGGGCGCGTAACCACTGCTTTAGTTCGCGTTTTGCGCAAGACCTCTTTTGATGCACAACTTTCCTGCCGACTCAAGGTTGGTCTTTGAGAGCTCCCGTAAGAAGCGAAGGCTGCTGACGCGCAAGCGATTTGAGAAGCACGCTATTGGGCGATCGAGAGAAAACAGTGATTTGAAGCTTGGACTTGAAGTGGGCCACTTTCTGAGCTGGGTACTGCACAGTTGGAGGTCTACTGAGTTCCACGTGCTGACTTGTGGTTATTTTTTTTCCTATTCCCTAGCAGGGTCTTCACCGCTGAACAGGCATGCGGTGCTTGAGTGGTTAGGATGAAAGCGGGATATGAAAGCCGGTTTGTTTGGGCAGAGACTGCGCCGGGAAGAAAGCAGCTTACAAGAAGGGGTTGCGACGTCTCCTGGGCTTATATTTGTCAACGCCTGTCTTGAAATGCTATTGGGACGCAAGCCACTTCGACTGGTTGCTTTAGAAACCAAAATGGCGCAAAATTCCGGCTGCATGCAGATTTTCCAAGCGCGCAAATATTGTTCAAGATTGCGCGAAAGATGTACAAGACGGTCGACTCGGTATTGAAGATACGACATCCTTGTGTTTTTTTTTTTTTTTGCGACCGCCTATTTTACCCACAAGCGCTTTCCTTCTCTTCACAACGTCGATGGTCAGAGTTAATTGCGGTACACAAATCTTTCTTCCAGTTAGCATGCCTATAGTATTTCATGCCACGTGTTCTTTTGTGTGAGCTCCCATGCGGCGTCCTCAGTAAGGCCTACCGCAAATAAACGAATAAAGCGGCGCCGGTTTTCCACTAATGAATGTCATTACGCCAATTCCCACGAATGATTAGACTACAGCGTCTACCATTAATTAGAGCGGAAGTATTGAGCGGAAGCTCTTGTGCGCTCTGGTCAACAGTACAACCACTGCACAGCAAAGATATAGCAATGAAGAAATAAAAAATCTGGTCGCAGCTCAGAGGCTGGAAGGTCGACGACGTTGTGTTTTCTCAGAAGCCGACCGAGGCCGCAGTCTGGCAGGTTCGAGTAGATTAGCATTGATCAATACTGGACTTGCTGCCCAACTGTCTTCGGCTTTTACGCATGCGCAACAGCATCTGTGACAGTATTTTGTCTTTGCATCTGCTCGTCCGAGGGCTGCAAGACTGGCCTTTGGCTGTTCCATAACTAATATATTGCAGTATCGAAGCTACTAGTGAAAGACAAACTATTCATAGCGCCGCACTGCCCACCAGGAAGCACTCTCGTTAATAAGTGCTGCTCTGCCTGCCTGAACCACGCCTTCATGCTGGCTTGACAGCGCAATAGAGCCCGGCTTGACAGCCTCGCTCCGTGGACGAGAGCTGCAGTGCTCACTAATGCACGCCCATATGTTATGCATTCAGCGTAAGCAAAGAGACCAAGGCACCGGAAGGACGGACCCTGGACTTAGATCACGCGCACGCATTTCTCGCGCGCATTTCCATCACCACTGTTATCCGCAAGCTTAAAATAGCTACAAACGCTGCATTTTTAAACAACCAGCGATGGTCACCGTGCTCACCGGTCGTCCTGCTTTCCTGCTTCCGGGAAAGCGGAGTCATCGCGTTGCCTCAATGGGACAGACACACTTCGGCAAAGCCAAGAAATAGAAGCTTCCACGAGCAGAAAATCAGTGCGCGTGACAGAGCACGAGCCGAGGTCATAAATCTAGCACCTGCCAACTACCGCGCTTTTTGTCGCAGCTGGCAAGGGAGTATGGAGCCTGAAAACACAGCGCAATTCTTCCCGCGACTTAAGTGAAAATGAGTTGCTGTCATCGCAAGTGGTGCCCGGCGTCTCACAGAGGGGTGTGCTGAAAGTGGAGAGCGGCAGGAGGTTCCATGCTCACAATGTTTTAATGCGAATTTTTTGCAACGTACATTTTTCCTTTCTCACGGATTCTCTGTATCTCGTAAGCTCTATTTCTTTTTCTTTTTTGCAGCCAGAAAATTGAACCCAAGTGGAATTTAGAACAAGTAAAACTTCTTGTTCAGTTTACGCTGAAAAAAAAAAGATTGTTGATTTCCGTAGTTAGACCAATTGCCAATTAGGTGCGCTAGCAGTTCGGTTTTCCCTTCTGTTCTGGTCTTCAAGTCCAGCGTTCACCGGTGGCAGTTCTTCGGATAGCAATAATGGGTTAATGTTCATATATGCGGAATTGGTCATTCTCTCCATTCTCCAAGCACTTCGTTTTAAAAGGATTTGCTCATACAATTCCGACTTTGCTGACAACTGTGGAAAACTGTAACATGTTCTTACAAGACAAAGATACCCACCGCAAATTAGTTACGACGTAATAAAACGATCAGATGCAATAGACCGCTAGGAAATCCTTCGTTCAGATAAACAAGCGGAACTACCATAAACACCACTTTAGTTTAGGAGAGTTAACTGCTGGGCTAGTTGGTGTTGCATACTGAAAGAAAGATTTTGCGCCTAACACACACCACACACAGAAAGAAGACGACACCACGGGCGCACACTTCAACTGTTTATTGAGAGTGAAGCACTCGACATATATAGGCCACGAAACAAAACACCGCGCATGCGTACAAGGTAACATGAAAAAAACACTAGCTGATTAGGCGCGATAAAAACTTGCGCTCAGCCTCATAAAGAAAAACCGATGTATCACTAACACAGTTAGGGCCCGCTTTCTTGATGAAGAACGCTTCCAGAGTTTCTCGGGATGTCTGACACCTGCCTCTACCCAAAATCCTCGCCTCACGGAACCGTGGGAAGCAATCAGTGCAGGCTCTGCAGTGAACCACAAGCTCGAACTAGAATTAAGAGCAAAGCTATTGAACTTTGTAAGCGCCTAGATTTGCATGGACTAGCTAAAGATATAACTAAGGGTGATGGGGGGGGGGGGGGGGGGGGGGGCGTTGCATGTTTTCTTTTCCGTTAAAACGCATAAACCCGAAGCGCCATTCCGTACCATTGTGAGTGAAGCGGGTACCTGGCAGCACTGCGTGAGTAAGTTCCTTCAGAGAAGTTTGAATAGCCTAATTATAACTGATCCATTGCTTACAAAAAGTTCAGGGGAAGTAGGCCATTTTTTCGAAGAAAAGAATGACATAGAATATGCTTTTTCTGTAGATGTAGAAGACCTTTTTTATTCAGTGCCCTATCCGGACTTGTTTGCCTCTGTTAAAATGTGCATAGACGAGAGCGGCCCATTGGCTTTCCAAAATGCCGCTGGCATCACTGTTGATAACTTTTTAGTCCTTTTAGAATTTTATCTTCGCAGTACTTTTATCTTGTTTGACGAGCAACCGTTCTTGCAGAAGAAAGGCATATGCATAGGCTCGTGCATTGCCCCTATACTGTGCAGTATCTTTTTATCTTTTATCGATCGCTCTCTACACGATCGTTTTAACCATTTTAATAATGACAAAGTCCTTCAGGTGTTTCGTTACATGGACGACTTTTTAGTAGTTTTAAACAAGAAGTACTCCGTTTCGAATCAGGCTACAGTTAGTAGTGTTTTAGATGATTTTAGAAACCTAGGAAAAGGGCTACGTTTTACCTATGAGCTACCGGATAATGGGTCGCTTCAGTTTTTAGATTTACAGCTAAAGTTTTCAGATGGGCACATCTGTTGGGCTTACTCCCCTCGTGCGAAGAAAGGGCTCCTGCCGTACAATTCGGCCCACTCCAAAGTTGTAAAAAGAGGCATTGCCAACCTCTGCCTGGAGTCATCGCTCCGGAAGTCTTGTGTGCATGAAATGCCGGCAAGTTTTTGCAACCAATTGAGCAGGCTCGTTGCAGCTGGCTTCCCTGAATCGGTATTGGTCCCTGTGGCTGAAACGCTTTTGAAGAAGTTGAAGGCTGGGGCAAGCAGGGTAGAACCGAAGAAGAAAGAGTGGCCTGTAGTATTCCCATACATTCATAAGGTCACGCACGGCTTGAAAAAAGTCGCTAACCGGTATAATGTACCGATGGTATTCTCGGCTCCCCAAAAGCTTTCCCAGTTAAGCCGTCGCATTACTTGCGATAGGCAAAAGCTTGGCTGCCAGAAGAAACATGGCCAGCGTTTCGTGAAGTGTGCCACAAAAGTGGTTTATGAAATTCCACTGTCCTGCGGAAAATCCTATATTGGACAGACGGGGCGTTGTGTCAATGACCGGCTTAGGGAGCATGCACTAGATATAAAAAATAACGAAGGTGAGCGACTTGTGGTTCACTGCAGAGCCTGCACTGATTGCTTCCCACGGTTCCGTGAGGCGAGGATTTTGGGTAGAGGCAGGTGTCAGACATCCCGAGAAACTCTGGAAGCGTTCTACATCAAGAAAGCGGGCCATAACTGTGTTAGTGATACATCGGTATTTCTTTATGAGGCTGAGCGCAAGTTTTTATCGCGCCTAATCAGCTAGTGTTTTTTTCATGTTACCTTGTACGCATGCGCGGTGTTTTGTTTCGTGGCCTATATATGTCGAGTGCTTCACCCTCAATAAACAGTTGAAGTGTGCGCCCGTGGTGTCGTCTTCTTTCTGTGTGTGGTGTGTGTTAGGCGCAAAATCTTTCTTTCAGCCCCACTTTAGTGCTAACCCATTGTGCATCAATGCCCAATGTTAACGGTATCCTCAGAGGAGCCGCCTGACACGAATCTATCTACAGCACACCGCGTAGCATATACCATATAGTTCACGGAACCCACGCGACATGCTAACTTCGTCAAAAACAACTAACCCCTCTCGAACTCGCGGCCGCCCTAGCCAAAAATCGCGTTTTAAGGTATGCACTCATATGACCACTACCACATTGGAAAGAAGTACTTCGTCAGACTTTTACTGTAAAATAAAATGGAAATTCACTTGTGGCAGCAGCAGTGCTGTCTATCTGCTCGAATGCGGTGTGTGTAAGCTGCAGTACATCGGACAGACTGAACTACCCTTCAGGTTGCGATTCAATAACCACCAGTCACATGCCAATACTCTTCGTAATCTTCCGCTCTTAAGACATGTAGCGACTCCCGGCCAGTCATTTGATAACATTACACCCACAATACTCTAATCTGGCTTCAAATCTCACCATAACAGAGAGGTTCGAGAATTCTTCCTAATTTTGAAATTCAATGCACTAACTTCTGGTTTGAATGAAAACCCTGGGAAAATATCTTTTCTAAAAATCACCGATATTTCTTTTCACGGAAATGTGATTCGTCTTTGAGGCTTCTGATGCTCATGCATTTAACACAGAGCATTTTTTCGACGAAAATGTGGCCAACATCACACGACTACAATGTATAGTGACACGACGAACGCAACACGTGTTGACGATTGTCGTTGGCTGTGCCTGATTTTCTGCGCTCTCCATGCAGTATTGTTTCGCATATCTGCAAAAGATTGTATTTTTACTATGCTCCTTTTTTTCCCCATCTCGAAAGTGTATGACTCAAACACGCCACGTGTCAATTCGTAGAATACTTGCGCACTGTATCACATATGCCCCCGTGTACTCTTTTGTGTTTAATGTTATTGTTTATCAGATGACGAAGTGAGTGGCCACGTGTTTCTGTGCCATGCCTTTGACGCCGCAATACGTGTTATTGCTTTCTGCATGCCCCAGCGTAAATTTTGTATGCTATTTTTACTTGCGAGGAGGACGTGTCAACTCCCAAATCCTGTAAGCCTCGTCACTGTGCTTCACTTATGACGTCTCGCGAATTTGATTAAGCTGTCATTAGATATCAGTGCCTGGTCGCTTGTCTTTTCGTAGTACAGGTATTTAAGGAGCAAGCACTCATGCTTTGCACATTACCTGACGAAGGCTGGACCCCGGCCGAAACGTCGTAAATAAATCACTTTTTTCGTTCCTGTGTCCCTCTTCTGCATGACTTATTTCTGGATCCGGGAAGTCTTTTGTGGAGCATGTATATATAAGGTTAAGGGAAGTAGGCGCTTCTCAAAGACACATTTATTGTCGACGTTTCGACAGCGGTGCGGTCTTCTTATATATATATATATATATATATATATATATATATATATATATATATATATATATATATATATATATATATATATATATATATATATATATATATATATATATATATATATATAAGAAATCCTGGGGAGCGGAGCAGCCTGCCACAAATCCGGGGCTTCAGACAAGCAGACGTACATAAAAGGGTTAAATGCGGGGAATGGTCACTATAAGGGCTAGCGCACTAAAAACGACACCACCTGTGTCTCGTAGCCTCACACATTAGGACAACACGCAGATCTGGCCTTGCGCTGGTCTCCAGGAACCGTCCCACCTGGGCAGTTTATAATAAGCAATAAAATATTCAAAGCTGGTTCTGGGGGTTAAAAAATATAAAAACTACCCCACCTAAAGCAGACAGACACAAGCGAGAGATAAACAAGCATGTTATTTTAAACGATACTAATCCCTGTGTCTTTAAAATAGGTTTCAGAGTACTCCTCTCTCCGGGGAACCATGACCTACTTTTTCTGGCAGGGGTTTGAACCCCGGCAGCGCGTGCATCATCGCTCGCCACAATGCGCGCACACTGCAGCGACGAACGCCGCAAAAAAAAAAAAACAAGCATCTGTCCCGAAAAATGCCCACGGATCACGCTGAGCACGTCCCCGAAAAAAACAAGAGGAACGAGCGGCTGAATAGTCTGCACGCGAGCTTAGACAAAGGAAAGCGCCGAGTGACGCGTCCTAGAAAGCCGCGGGCGCCGTCTTTCCAAAAAGCTCGCTCTCACAGCTTCAACCCCGCCAGACTAAGTACGCGAGCCGCTTGGCCAACCGTGAGAAAAATAAATATGAATAAAAACCACCGCCGAAGAGCGCCCCTTCAGCTGTTGGCGAGGAATCGATCGAGCCGCTACCGGGACAGTTTGTTCGCTCTGACCGTGTCACAGAGAGGCGAGGCCTTTCGGAAATTCCCGCGAGCGGAGCACATGGCCTGCGGTAACAGACCCCCTTTGTGACACGGAACGAGATTTAGTGCGATGTATCAGTCCTTTATTTCGACTCGTCGGATTCGCGATGCTTTAATGACAGAAAAACAAATGCCCCGGAAACTATTCCAAGAAGCGATGTCTCGGGCTGGCAGGGAAGAAATGAGGCACAGTATTGTCTCAGAATTTCCGTTGACTGCCGGAGTTTGTGAGGCGGAAAAAGAAGTGCACGAAATGAACTTCAAAAACGTCTCTCAACTACCGTCGGACGAGATAGCAGTGATTTTTCGAATGAAAATCGAGCTCGCGTTTAATCTAAATTCTAGCGCGGTGTAAGTTTAATGCTTTACGTTAAGCGATCTAGTGCCAAACACCTACACCAGCGCTGACATCTTCTAAGCATGCGTCGATAATAATTATTCAGTAACAATGAATATGAATGCTAGTTACACTATTGCTAGTAAACTCAGTAACTGACTTGGAGTTATAAAAACAACTTTGCGTCCTGTAAATGGTGTCGGAGCTTCATGAAAAATTAAAAGCTGTACAGAAATAGCAAGCAAGCTACATCATCAGACAAGATCTAAACATGATACATCTTACCACATCGCAATCCGACCATTCCCGGACTACACCCGCCATGGCGAGTGACGCATGCCACTTGCTACTAAACTCTGTCACCTCCCGTCCCTCATGGCACATACTACATCAATGCTCGTCACATGCTCGCCGAAGCCACAAGGATCACAATGCTTCCTAACCCATCTTCCGAAAATTCCCGCCGTAGAAGAAGTCATTATTTAGTTCGGCGGTCCCACTAATAAAACTTGTTATATCATCAGTTATGAAGTACCTGACGCAACAAAACTAATTTTTGCTTAACCAACATGTTTTCCAGAGCAGTCGGTCTTGCGAAACGTAATAATTCGAACTGATAACTGATACCTATTTCACGCTTCTTTTCGAGTTGATGCCATATTCATTCATTTTTAAAAAGGATTTAGTAAATTGCAGCATAAAAGTTTAAAAATAAAGAGGAGCAGCCTCAGTACCAACAGCAACGCTGGTAAATAAATTACATTACCGTTCGTTAGCAGTCCATTTCGATAGATGGAGTCAGTCCCCCTTTGCCTCGTGTAAAATCAGGGAGGGGGCAAGGCAATGTGCTTGGGCCTATTTTGTTCTTAATATGTGTTAATGAGATTAGTAAAAACCTTTCCTCCACAGTAAGCTTATCTCCAATGACTGTGCTATTCAGTGATAAATAGGCCTTCGGATCCAGTTATTAGGTTAATGCCTCTTAAATTTCTGCTGATATCATAACACGAATCGTAATATATTTCCACGCTTGTTAGAGAACTAGTACTCTTGTTACAATAGTTTAAAAAGCTCTGCAGCGGGCGACACATGCACCTGGCGTCTGGATTCCGCAGTTGAGCAACTTACTGGATATGATGTCAGTCAGGGAAACCGAGGGCTATCCGGAAGCGGAGCCCATTGCGAGTAAAATGATTACGGACGGCGCGGTATTAAAGGATGGAGGGTAAAATTCGGCTTAGAAGTTCAGGCGTATAGTCCTTTAGGACTATGGCGTCGTGCCCTGCTTTCCTGAATATTTAGCGACTAGCGCCACCTATTGTCCGCCAGTAGCGAACACTAGGTACATCGATGTGGATAGTTTAATTTTCTTAAGAAAACGATTACGGAAAAATCATGCCCGAACATGCTGATTGTTACGACTGACTTCCTCTCTGCTGCAAAATCTGACCTATAAATTGCTTCCTAGCAATTTATAGGCAATTATTTCTGACGGCCATAGAAAATCAAAGGGTTATACAGAACATTCTAAATCCGAGCGATGATATTGAATGTTCAGTGCCACTCGGCGTGCAGCGTGCAAACTAGAAGAGGTTTTCCAGGATTCTTGGGCTTGTTGGCAATTCCGGCCAAAAAAAAAAAAACAGCTTTCGCAAAAGCTGCGCCGGTGTCACTAAGGCTGTCTAGTCTTCTGTCAGCTTGTCCAATGCTATCCAATCCCTCCACGCTGCGGGAGAGAGGTTTGGATCAGGGCGGTGGGGCGGGGGGAGGGGTATTGAATGGAAACGGGCAGGAGAAAAACGAATGTTCCAGATCAGCATACGGTTCGTGACAATTGAGACATGCAGGGGAAGAACTGGGATGATAGATGAAAGAAAGTGCACGGGTGATGACTGTATTAGCGTGGATACGGTGAAATATGTGTATCTGGGGATGGGGAGAAATTTGTCAGGAATAGGCAGGGTACGAAGATTTACTCTAACGTTGTCACTGTAAAAATTTAATTCGCGTTTGTAATGTATAGCCCAGTCCCACTTTGGTGGATAAGGCCCGAGGATCCTAGGCGCCCAATGCTGAAGTTCGCAGGCGAGGCGATGCATTACCTCGATCATTGCCTGGAATTCCAGCGTCGCCAGGAATCCACCTTAAAGTGACTGCGTAGGGCAAAGTGGCGAGCACTTGTTGTAGATCAACTCTGAGTTGTGCATTTATGCGGCCCATATTAATCGGCGTATAGCTTGTATCTAATCGATGTATACATCGTAAAGCCGTAGGGTTTAGAAGGTATACTGGCGATTATCGGGAGGGTCTCGAAGGTGGCGGTAGGAGGGGATCAATGTAAGGACCCAGGGTGCATCGCGACTTGACCGTCACGCGCACTGGAGTAAGCACCAGCGCCGACCTGAGCTCGTGAAGCATCTGAGCAGATGGTAGTCGAATCAAGGGGATGAGCTGGATGGGTAAATTGAGCAGCGCGTCTACCTGGGTTGGAATCGGCAGCACCGTGTTTTAGAAAGGGGCCTATGCGGAGGTTACCTGGGAGCCGGGATTGGGACAGAGTAATGATGTGGAGATTGGTGTAATTAAGCGCAGCTTGTTGGATAATTCAGCCTCCCTGTTTGGTGCTGGAATCTTCGACGTCGCTTCAACTGTTGAAAATACGTTAATTTTCCTGCTTAACTCTACCCTCTGAAATTTTTTTAACTGAATGTATCCTGATGATAACTTATTTAGAAATTCTGACAACTGCGGTAAACACCGAGTGAACTGAACTATACTATTGAAACGAAGTTAGACATAAATATGACCGTCATAAGGCCCCTTAGTAATCACACACCTGACAAGCCGCCTTCCCCTTGAGGCCGTTCCACTGTTTGCACAGAGTTTTTAAGCTTGTGATTAAAGAATTGTTTAAAATCATGTATAGCTTGTCCGTTGAAATTTTTTCTCCACTTTTACTGCTACAACTGGTTTTAATTATAGCCCTGTTTTATGCGTTCTTGCGGTAGCGTGCATAGCACTAGCTGTGTGCGAGGGGGTATATTACGGATGCCCAGCAATTTTGACTATCATAAAATTAAGAAAGATATAACAAAAGGCCCAGAAGATAATTTTGTTCTCTGCAAACGGTGCAGTCTGGCTTTTTAATTTAGGCCTCATTAACTTCGTTCCCAAGAGGAGCTGCCCGAGGCGAGACCTCAGATTTGCAGTGCGTTTAAGCAGGAATCCCAGATTTACAGCTGCTCCTTAGATTGGACATATTATTCCATACCTAAAATGTTCAAGCGCCAGAATAGGGACTGAGATGCGCTGCAAACCCTTTCTTGCAGCGCCGCAGCGAAACACGACTTGCCTCCATATCCCCATAAGTGCCTGCCAGAGTTGGGCACAAGGCTGGCGGTCTACTCAAAGCAACAGGAAAAAGAGAATGGCTCGGAACGCGCTTGAACAGCATTCTCGTCTAGAGCAACTTCTACATTAATAATGCCAGTGCAAGCTCTCATCAGACTTCATTATCTCAACGGCTGACCAAATTGAACATCCCGGTATTTTTTTTTTTTTTGACATCGGGATACAGATTTCCCCCTTTTTTGTATAGTATTCATTCCACGGACCGAAAACCACGTTAACATCATTCGTGAGGCGTACATCTTCTGTTTATTTTCTGATTTTCAGGCTATTGCAGCAGTGGCTCAACGGTATAAGTGAGTACCGCGGCAGCTTCACGGCCAGTGATTTAAGCCGACCGAGCAAATCCGGCTTTATAATTATTGCATAATTAAAATCTTAACATAATAACAGAATACACGATTGCATGTAATTCACAATACATAGAATATACTTTTGTTATAACGGCAGACAGATAGGTGTTTTTGTTTTGTTTTCAAGGTGCTCTGCGTTAATGCATCTGTAGCCATGTTTAATTTAGTGTCGTTACAATAAAACTGCGATTCTTAATAGGGCTATTTGTTTCTTCATTCGTTCTTTGTCTGGTTGCACTTTGAACTCGTCATATGGCTTAAAGGCAACTCACCCAACTTTTTGCACTTTTTACATTCTTTATTTTTTAAATTCCTATATTTACTTTCTTTTTTTGTACACAGCCCTTTTGATGAATATCCCGGGAAGCTGTTTGTTAAAGAGGCGCATATATTGTGTCTAGAGTTTGGGACCCCGTACATCGGAGATATTTACCTTAGTTGTGTCAACCTGGCTTTGAAAATCAAATTAGTCTTGCTAGCACGAAGGAATTCAAGTATAGTGTATTATTACTTGCTGCTCACTGACTGGGAGAACTTGACTTCGCTCTGTTATGGTTATTTGGAACGTTTTCGAAAAAGCTTCACTTTTGAATTCGCAAAGGAAGGAGCCTTTCACTTTTTGGATTTACGGCTGATGATGATGATGATGAAAGGCAGCTTTCGTTGCCAGCAATTTTCAGGTCTTCTAAGCCGTCTCCTTAATTGCACTTCTGGGTGGTCGAAGATGCTGAAGAATGGCCTTGCCTGCTCCTTCCTGCACGCTTCCCATCTCGCGTTTTGACACCACTCCATGAAAGAAAGCTTTTTAATCCACACTGTGATAAGCTCAACAAAGCTGGCTGTCGCACGGAAAGCGTCGTGCAAAGGATGCTAAAAGGTTGTTGGTAAAATTGTGTGACACAGAGAACAGAGAAAAAATAAGAAAGGTATCAAGCATTGCGATGGCTTTGTCATGTGTGCACAGAATTTCACATGCACTGTGTTAAGAAAGTCAGTGCTCTTCATATGATGTTAATTCATTGTTCAAGGTTTGGGGAAAGTTAGCGCACATATCCTCCGCTATTTAGAGACGAGTAAAGGCGAATCAAAGAAGCAGTAAAAGTAATGGCTGCCCAGTGAAACACACACCATTAGTGAACTTAGTCAGGAAGTGAACAAGTCTACAATTTGTCTATCTTGAAGCGCTTCTTTCATACATCAATCCAGTCCACTACGAGAAATTCTTCACCAGCGCGTCTAGTTCCCTTGGCTGCCACCGCTTGGCGCATAGCTTTGGACATTTAAAAATTGCGCGTTATCATCATCCATGGCGTAAGAATGAGGTTGACCGAGTGCGCTGCAGAACAGGACGTGATAGGCAGCTAGGCTAAGCAGCACTGCCTGGGAGCTGTCCCGAATTCGACCATACTTCATGCAAAGGGTGCAAAAATGCTGTTTAAGTCTCTGGTTGAGATTTCAAGAAATATTTTTCGTCTAGACTTTGCTTGTTACGCCACGAGAATGCCTGTCGACGTGCTAATACACTCGAATTTCCCCTATCCAGCCTTAAGCTATCGGCGCGCTGTCGCATGCAAATGAGCGTGCCATGACAGCAGGGTCTTGATTTTTGCGAAAGCTTGAGTTACTTCTGATGCTGCTGCTCTGGGATTTTGTTAACCTGGGGGTTGTTCACTTTTTGCCAAATCTTTGCTTAATGAGTTTAACCTCTTACCTAACGCGCTTCACTCCCTGAAAACATGGCCGCAAGAAAGCTTAATTCTCGAAAATTTGAGTGCCCTAAATTGCGGAATTGTCAGCTACGTCCCAGGTACTGCATACTCTAAATATACGGTATAGACACCACTGGGACAATACATGTCCCCTTTAAACAATAAAGAAATTCGGCAGAGACCCTTAAGATTGCTCACGTATGGGAAAGCGAAAGCATTACTGTCCCTGGGTGCATCAATAATACGACGAACTCAAACACAAATACACGCGCACGCACATGCGTGCTTATGACGCCACCCGGAACACTGTACGTTGAACGGTTACATCACAATTTTGATACGATGATGATTATCAATTTTTATGGCGCAAGGGTATCTATGGCCATAGAGCGCTATGGCACAATGTACTTTCAACTACTCAAAGGGGGGTCAAAGGCCCATTTCCCAAGCATTTCACTCCAGATAAGCCGAGAACCAGGCCAGGGGAAAGCTTGTATCGATTGTATCCCCGGTGGGTGCCCGGTGGGACTCGGATCGAACCCCGCATCTCCCGCATGCGAGGCGGATGCTCAACCATTTGGCCACCGCTGTAGTATAATTTTGATACGGAAGTCTGGGAAGACATACAATTAAAGGTGTATATGTCGTCGGTTCGAATCACTGTCGTAAGCTATAGACTCCAACTTTACAACCACATGCAAGCTATATCAAACTCTAAATCGTATGACACCACCCGAAACGCTGTATGAAAAACGGTTGTGTCACAATTTTCATACGATTATCGAGAAAACTGGCGCCACGTGAATGTCGGCTGCGAGTGTATATATAGACGAACAACATGTATTGGGTTGTCTGACGTGACGGTGCTTGGCTTGCTGTGTGCGTCTTACGATCGCTTGACGATGTCACCTTATTATTCTCATCTACAAGCGCACACACACACACACACACACACACACACACACACACACACACGCACACACACACACACACACACACACACACACACACACACACACACACACACACACACACACACACACACACACACACACACACACACACACACACACACACACACACACACACGCGCGCGCGCGGGCTTTCTCGTAATGGGACTATAGTATCGTTTTCGCATTAGAAGAAGCACCGCAATCAGCCTCAATTTACTGGAAGAGATCAAGGTATTGTGGATACATCTCAGGCCTGCACTTGTTTGTTGACTTCTTCCTGAGCCTCGCTGCGCATCGTCAATCTTGATGCGCGACTTTGTGACCACGAAGCAATGTTGAACTCCTGTTCCTGTTGCAAAACAGGGCCAGGAACAAGGAAATGACGAATTATAGGCAAGTGCACACTTTAAATAACAACATATACTCTGATCAATTAACTCGAGACAGCATGTTACTTAAACTGTAAAGTATTTCCGACTGTATTTACGAAGCCGATTTCACGGCCGTTGCGTAGCATGTCGTCGGCGAGGGCCACAGCAGACCGTCGACTATCAGGAAAATGAAATATGAGTCCGGTTGCGTCAAATATTGCTTCTGCGTAGTCCTCGTAAATTGCAAGCCTCGATGAATCAGTGTGTCTTCGGCAAGCTCACATAAACTGAAATCTCATCTGCGTCTACTGAAATATGCCGTAGAGAACCTGCCACTGACTTTTGCGGAACTGACCACTCCTCCACCAGTGCTATTTTAAATCAAAGCGCGGTGCCTACAAGGATTCTAACACACTACGTCAGTTCCCCGTTATGGGCCCTATGTCGGCTACATAATAAATGATGGCCATTTTACAGATCAAGCCTTAATGTTATCATTTGTAACGTATAACCAAAGAAAATAAAGCATGTCGCGGCTATCACAACCAACAGTGAGTGGACCCATTGCGAGGCTAGCCAAGAGGTTTTTCTTGTTTTGTTGTTGCCACCACAGCGGTGGCTCAGTGATTATGGTTCTCGGCTCCTTACTCGAAAGACACGGGTTTGATCCTGGCTGTGGCAGTCGCATTTCGATGGAGGTCCATGTAGAGATCCGTGTACTGAGCGCTGTCAGTGCACGTTAAAGAAACCCATGTGGTCTAAATTTGCCAGAGCTCTCCACTGTGGCGTCCCTTATAGCCTAAGTCCCTTTGAGACGTTAAACCTTATAAATTAAACTTTTGTTTTTTTTCAAAGAACGACCTCAGTGGTAACGAAATTATGTTGTATTCGGTGCATTCTTGCGAATGAGACAAAGCTATTCTCCTGGACTACCGGTATTCCCAGCTATTCATGCGTAAGTCGTCAGCTAAATTAAAATACAATAGAAAATACGCTTTCTATAGTTGCTTCGTTATTATTAGGCTTACGCGTGTTCTACGAGTGTACCTAATTGTGTTAACTTGTAAGTTCAGCCTCTGAGATGTTCCCGGCATGTCCAGCTTTAGCTCGCTTTAAAGTCAGGAAGGGCACTTAGCCAAGAAACGCGGGTGATATTCACTTTGCCTAACAGCGCTGGAAGTGGACCAGCGCTTCATAATTGCATAGTGCCTCTTCTCTAATGTCCCCTCTCGTTCGCTTTGATTGAGAGTAACAGGGGCAGCGTTTTCAGCAATAGGGAGTCAAAACAGCGCGTCAGAAAAAGAAACACATAAACTTAGTGCTGTTTTCACTTAGCAGAATAAAAATTCATTGCAGTTGATGCAATAACGCGCTGAAGACAAAGATTACGAGGCCCAAAAAAAGTTTATAAAAGCAAAGACGAAGATTGAGTAAGCATGCAGCTCTAACACGTTCACTCGGGACACAGTAAGAGCTCGTGCATACTGCGTGCATGCAGGAGCGCGACCGAATGCGGAAGGTTACAGCATTGAAAGGAGTCAAGACAATTTGAGCACTCGAGAGAAATTGAAGCACTGGTAAATAATTATTTTTGATAAAAAAGGTCCCTATGCAGCATGTCTTCTGTGGAGATACTCCACGGCGCGGGGTTGCGTTCGCGCGCACACAGGAACTAAAAGTTCGACAAATTTTTGAGGCTATCTCGTTTGTACTGCGACATATTTGTGCACGCGGCTTAACATTATTAATAATAAGAAGATGAAGCAATTTCTTTGCATCTGGTAATTAAGCAATACACATTATGAACAATATACCTTCATCTGCTGTGCGAACCGCTCGCGGCTGCGCTCGCAAAATGAGAGCAAAAGGGCAATTAAAAAATGCCGATAACGCTTCAGCGCAGCTTCTTATTCATTCTAAATGCTGACGTTACTCTTTGCTGGCCATAATATCAAAAAACCTGCTTCCGCTGGCGGTCTCCTAAGCGTGCTGGCGCAAAGGGATTCCGGGATAGACACTCCTCAAAGCAAAGTCCTCCTTCCGCGATGCGAAACCGAATGAAGAACTCCACCTGGAGAAAAGGAGCAGAGTGCAGCAATGCGAACATAGCGCAGAAAAAAAAACGTCTTACCGCGCCATGTTTTGTCCCTGTGTTCGCGCCTTTGTTCACGTTTCTTTGTGCGGTTCCAAAGCGTGGTCATAGGAGGCGGAATGCAGCTCTCCGCCCCGTTACTTGTGTATGGGGAGAAGACCGGTAGCTGTGACTGCAGCTAGCTGAAATACGTTAGAATGATACAATCTGCTGCGTGCATCTCTGCGTGGCCTGTCACGAATGATGGATAGCATTTTGTGCACTGCTTCTTTTTTAGCGGCTGTCAACCTTGTTGGTTTCGTCATAACGTCGGAGCCGCAGCCAAACCAAATCGATTTTCCTGATATCTGCCGCAGGAAAAGCTGCCCTATTTCTTTTCCCTCTCCCGCCAGAAAAAAAAAAAAGAAGTGACAGCGATAGCTCTTTAACCCCGCCCCCTTCCGCCTTACCCTTTTGGCCGGACCCTCTATTCGTTTGTGAAGGGACTTGCTTCCGGTTGCGACACAACAGGTTTTGTCGGCAATGGAAAACTACGCGTAGGCACTGATACGTTTCGCTCTGGTGCTTCAAGGTGCTTCAAGAAAAAAGCAGGAGGGATTGCTATGAGCCTAGCTGGCGTTCGCCGCCTGTAAAAGGGCAAGGGGACAGTCACGAATTCGCGATGTAGGTGGCGAAAAAACAAAAACGCATTCTTGCAAGACTCCCGTCTTGAAGAGAAACCAATAGTAGACGGCTCAAGCGTGTCGAACGTCCACAACAGAATTCTGTAAAACGTCTATAGATTTCCGACGTCAGAAGTCGCATTTTCTCCGTAGTGAAGAAAGACTAAAGAGCACACAATGTTGAACAGCACGAAATTTCTTTGAAATAAATTGCTTCACGTTACCGGCCTCTATTATACGACAATCTTCGTGTGTATCGGGTGGCAATGCAAAGCCCGATCCTATTAGCTTCAATCATTTTAGCGAAATTTTTCGCGCTGAATTCTGGAGAGAAGCGATTAAGTTTTACTGCCTCTTCGCTCATATAAATGATTTCTTACTTAGGTATAATTAGCCGCCGCAGTGGCTGAGTGGTTATGGCGCCCGGCTGCTGGCCCGAAAGACGCGGGTTCGATACCGGCCACGGCGGTCGAATTTCGATCGAGGCGAAATTCTAGAGGCCCGTGTATTGTGCGATGTCAGTGCACGTTAATGAACCCCAGGTGGTCGAAAATCCCGGAGCCCTTCACTACGGCGTCTCTCATAGCCTGAGTCGCTTTGGGACGTTAAACCCCCATAAAGCCATAAAACTTAGGTATAATCATGCGACTGCTGAGCGGAAGGATCCCAGCAGGCGCTGATTTTTTTTTCGCACTCCTGTAACGTTTCTGACACGCATCTAACTCTCGTAAGTGTTCAAGGACGTGCTCTATATTCTATTATTCTGTGATTTCTATTTCCGTTATTAAGGGTAATCCATCCTGGTTGCACTTGTTCCAATAATTTTGTTTCCAGCATTAGTCAATCGAAGGTACGAATAGCCAGGACGTATAATGTGCCGACTTTGCCAGTAACAAAGATGAACTAGACGTCGAAAACTTCCAACCAAGTAACGAACGCGCTTCTTAAAGCGTGCACTTTACAGATACAGCGACACTATTCCGAGACAGCAAAGAATGACTTCTGAAGCGTGGTTAGTGCAACGGATATCGTTATAATTAACGGCAGTTGTACCTGACCCGCAGAATCAACGTTAGAAATGAGGTTAATTTATGCCACTTTGTCAACATCTTCGACTGAGTACAAGTGCGCTCCAAAATGTCTGAGAGGCAGGCTCAAACCTTAATAAACTGAACGATCGCCACAAGTTCTCAGCAGGTGGCTTCAGCCTTACACGGCGCCTCAAGACCATGCACTATCGTGTAGTAAATTATCTGCTCGAATTTCACTGGGCGGTATCTACAAGGCCCCGGATCCAAAACTCACAGGTCCACTTAAATTCGATGATACTGCTTCGCCAACGCCACATCGAATGCCATTGCTGCACCTAAATGTGGCTCTGCCGCATTGCACCGGCGCACCGTGCTATGTTCAGAGACACGGTGACTGCGCCGCGTTGGCCGTGTTACTGCACTGCAGCTCTCAAACTTAGTGTTCAAAGCACTGGGCAGATGATCGAGTCCTCCGGAGCGCGAGGTTACGGCGCCGACAAGATGAATGTACAGGTGCCAAAAAAGTGAAACGGAGCTATCGAGTGGCGCAAAATTTAAAATCACACTGAGGCGCGCTTTATATAGCGTGCACACAGTGAGGGCGCACGCAGCACATCCGGTTGACTAGATATACACTTCTAATGTTCGGCTTATCAACTTCCACCGCTCGGTGTTCCACTGGAGCACATTTGTGTTAATTGTTGAAGGCGATAAGAACACCTGATCGGCTGTGCTGCAAGAACAACTGCGCGTTTTCAGGACCGCGAAGAGGTAGCGTCATCATGTCGTGGAAGCCGAGGTGTTGGATGGCATCGAGGACAGGGGGCGTTTTTTTGGGGGGTTGAGGAAGCTAATTACATCCAGTGATGGTATAAAATCAGCATCCTGACGGGTTCATGATGAGCATTCCGCTCTTGGGTGGTCGTACTTCGGTCGAGCTGCACTCATAGATACCTTCTTTTACAGCGCAGCTCTTAGGCACCTGTTCCTGACTTCCGCATCGTAGTCGGCGTAATACGCCACCTGGCAGGTCACATGTCACCCTGTCACCTGACAGGTTACAGGTGGCAGTTAGTAGCAGAGCGAAACTCCACCTGCCACGGCGAGAGCGGACGAATGGCCAACCGGAAGGTGGCTAACAGCGCAAAACGCCACCTGCCAGCGGCCGCAGGTGCCGTATGCAGAGCTGCGCTCAGATTTCGCCCTCTCTTGGTCTTGAGAATTTTCAATGCCCGGTTAGATTCGAGTAAATACGGTAATTTCCTGTCATTCTTTTGGCTGAGCACACGCATTTCGCAGACTTGGTTTCATGGAAAGGCAAAACTTACCAAACGGAAGACACGAATACTGCTCACGATGATAACAATCTTGAATAGTTGTCAGGATCTTTTTGTTTGATTTTTTTAACCTTATAATATATTAACAGCATCCTTTTTTTACAACTCGCGAAGGAACGGATTTAGGGGCGCTAAATTGGGCGTCTCACTTGCCGACGGGGGGTAAACTTTATCTCGCCCACGGCAGGCAATTAATAGACGGCACGACTTCCGGGTCTTTATAGCAATGCCACCTCCCAGCTGCCTTAATTAGTCCAGCAGTGCCCTTTGGGAATACATAGCAAAAGCCGAAGTTCTTGTTTGCATGCTTCCATACAACGTGTGCGTACTAAGCAGACCGAGTTGGACAGAAGATATATTCTAATGGAAAGGAGTAAATAAATATGAGCAGTCTCTTGTATAAGATTTTCTTTAATGACCCCTTTCAGAGCCCACACAAGCCGTAGTACGCAGTCCCCATTTCGCCTGCAGTCTAATTAGCAGTTGAATTCAGCCAACACTATAGTGCTTTTTGAGCTGTGCCTAGATTAGGTATATTGCTAGCTGGAGCTCTCTGAGCTTAAATAGCTCTTTATTGATGCCTTCGCAAAACCGATTTTTGTGCGAATGCAAGAAAGCGAGGCGAAGACCGACGGGGAACCTTCATATAGGCAGACTAAACAGCTTCGCTCCCACGCGGTTCTTCGGTAATGCGCGATGTCCAGGTAGCCAGTAGGGAGATGGGTCCTGTTCTTAGTTGTATTTAACACAGAGCTGGTGAACTGCGGGTGCTTATGCTTGGCTAACTAGCTATTTGTAAGATCTGAATGCTGACAACGACAAGACTACTCACAGATGTAGGTTAATTGCGTGTTTTTTTTTCGCATTTAAACGCGTCCACGGTCAGCATAGCAAGTGATAAGTCTGAGGTTTGAACGCCGTGACAGAACTGAGAAAAACTTGCCGTCGAAACGAAGTTATCGCCATGATGCGAAACGAACTAAGGTGATAGCTAAAAGAAAAACCTCTTCAATCCCTTGGTTCTCGCTTGTACGCGGAAAGACGGTTCTCTCTTGTAAGCGACGCAAGTCTTTGCTACCTGTAACATGTTGCTCGAATCATGCGACTATTGTGTGCTACGGTATCTTCTCATGACTTTATTTCATTGGTCTCTAGCACCGCTCATTCGAAAACACCATTATCACTGTCACCGCTCGCTTAAAGCTTTGTGATTCGCAGTTCCTCAAGCGAGTACATTCACTGCCGTACATAACTATTTTAAGTCTCAGGGTTTCACCCATATAGACAGAGTGCATCTGGTTGCCGTACTGCTGCTCGCAAGTGATTGCAAGAAAGCGTCGGTCCTTACTCTCTCGGGCGCTTCCCATTTTTCTTACTCGTCTTTTTAAAAGTGAAGCTTTTCATTGGCGCGTTGGTGGTAGTCACCCCTGTAAATCTGCTTTATCTTACACAGTTCTGCCACAATCTGTATGAACACGCTAGGACAATAACTAGGCAGCCTGAATTATAGAACAAACGGGCGACTCAGTTAAAAGAGAGTGCAATATGCAGTTGTTGCTTAATGAATGAATACAAGAGGCGGGCAAGCAGCTCTCCATTAAGTAAGCAATCCTACGTTGCTCTGCAGTTCATTTAAGCGCCTTTCCTGTAACGCTCTAATACTGTTTTCCTTATGAGCGTAATGCCGTGAGAAAATGAGAGGGAACAAAATTCTTGCACGAAATTGCATGTTCTCCGGTTATTTCTGCCACAAATTTGAGAATGACTGCTGTATTATAGGGCAAGAGGAAAACTGGTTAGAAAACAGGAAGAAACAAACTGTCTTTGTGACACATAATTACGGAGTAATCAATAAATAAATACACAAACTTTGTTGCCTCTTCTCATACAGCTCACGACTGTATAATGCTGGACAGGATCTGCCAGAGGGCAACACCACTAAAATCTGAAGCCTGTGCTGAACCAAAACGGGATTAGCGACGGGGCTTTAGAGAAACGGATAATTTACTTCGTGTGAAATTAAAAGCAGAGATTTATCTGTTAAAAGTAAATTGAGGACAACTGAATCCAATTTTTTTTAGCAAAATTCGATTTTTCAACATTTCATGTTTTTTTTTGTCGCTTGTCCGGCGGTGAAAGATGCATTTATTGCTAAGAGATTTGAATTCGACGTTTAAAAAACGTTGTTCCTACCATTCTGATTCAAACTCGGCACCCTCTGATGAATAAATAACTGAAAAGTGACGTAAACGGCCGTAAACGTGGACTCCGTGATTGCCTGGAGCGAACGGTGCAGCCTAGCAGCAGCCGGTACGCAAACTATATACCGCTCTCTATCAGGCGTCGCTACCGTCTCTTTGCTTGCGTTTGCACCAGTGTTACGATGGATGCTGTTCCCGATTTCTACAAAGAAGTTCTCGCAAAGAACTGTGGCCTGCGCATCAGCGACCTCATTCCCATACAGCAAGAGATTCTTTTGAGGGCTGAGGCGGCGGGTGTGGCAGGATAGTCCGAGCTCCAAGGACTCCGCAGCGTCGGCAGCAGGCCAAGCTGCTGGTGTGGCAGCTGTCACCGCCGAGCCACCGTCTGACTGATGAGGAGACTGGTACGTACGGACATATTTGAAATTCTGTAATAATAGTCCTCGTAGCGCTAGTTATGCAGCCCAACGTCTTGGTGCGTCGACGAAGCGAACGTGCCGAGCGGTGCGTTTGCCAACGAGGAGGCTCGTGCAGCATTAGCTAGCCATAGGCGTTTTCCTCGTCGCAGGTGCGTTCTGCGGCATGAACTTCGTCCTACGAGCACTTAGAGGGACATCTGGAGTTGCTCTGGCGCTCTGCCCTTGTAAATCGAGGCGCGTCAAAAATGAAACCACGTGGGACTGCAAAGCGCATTGCTGAGAAGCACCAAAACATGCAGACACTCTGCTGGGCGCTTGTTGCGCCGGTAAGTATAGGTTTTCTGTGGCTTCCAACATTCAGGTTGTCTTTTTTCCGTCTTCCTCGTGTGATAAAGTGCACTAGCGATTTCAAAACAAAACTTATGTCCTTCAAGACCGTTCATGCACGTTGGTCTCTTTGCGACATTTTCGATCTTTCCATCAGCAGTTAAATGAGCCTCCGACCGCCAGTGGCGAAACATGCCAGTGTGCTCCATAGCAAAGCGGTACTTCTGTATTATTTTTTTCATTTTCTAGCGGGTTCAACGTCCCTACAAGCACTCGCAAGCTGAACGCTAAAGTGTTCGGGTGTGCGGGCGGCGACGGGTACGGCCGTACCGAGCAGCTGGTTCACATCAACGACAGCAGTGCGGTATTGAGGCAAAGAGTACCGCACATCTTTAACGCGGCACCAAGTTTAGAGACAAGAGATCGAGCAGACGAACTGCAGCGACACTCCACCATTGTGTGATGCACACGGCGGCTGACTTAATTAGCGGGTTTTTGTTTTTTTTCAGGATCGGACCAGTTGCCCTGCTCATGCACGAATACGCGTCCATGCGGCGCCCAGTGTGCCTCGAAAGCATTGTTCTGCCCAGACGGTGGAGGAGAACCGAGCCGGCTGCAAGCGAGAGCGCATGGCTCGATTTCGAGCACTCTCAGACTAATTGGAACACTAATGAAAGAGGCGCATTTCGACACCGCAGCAAGCTCAGCCCATTGCTGTTCTTTTCCAGCTCTTCGCTTGGTTACTGCTCTTTCGCACGTGTGCGGTGAACTTCTCCTGCCACTGGTCGCGATGAGTGGACAGCCATGATTTTTGAGTGTAGCCCAAGAATCTTCAGCTCGAGTCTGTCTCCACGGGAAAAGAAAGGATATCCGTCGTCTCCCGACTGGCGAGTGCAGAGAGAGGAAGCCCCGTTAAAGCGACTGACTGCCCGCACTCCCTGAATTCCTCGGTGCTCGGTACATATATGAGCTCAGGGGGGAATGGCTTCTGTGCGAGACAGCCGATGCACCGCACATTCACCGACATGGAGAGAATCGTGTCGGGCTCTTTTCTATATTGCAGAATAATTGCTTGCCCGCGCGTCTCTTTTATATATCTCGGTTCGTTTCGCTGCTAGACACGAGGCGGGCTCCGTTCGACCCCGGTCCTTTCCTTGTTATTTTTGTTTGCTTTTTTATTTCCGCGCGCAAAAGAAAAAACACTTAACGACTGCGCGCTCTGGTTCACCGGGGATTTTATCACGAACATCTGCTTCGCTCATTTCGCCGCCACCGATTGGCGCGTTATTACTCTTGCTTTGGCTGCCCAGATTGCACTGATTCAAATCCGCTCAACGACGTTTCGAACAATGAGTAAAATGCGCAGTTGAAAGAAGGATTCCTGCGTCATCATATATAATAAAATACGCCTCGTTTCTCTCAGGGTAACTGCTCACTTTCTTCTCTTCTCCTTTTCTATTTTTTCTTTTTGTTTAGAACTGCATAAGGGGAGATGCGAAATCAATGCGGTCAAAACTAAATGATCCGGAGCAGCTCGCAGCCTTTCCCTGTTTCACTTGCGTGTCTATATTTCTTTTTTCTTCACTGCTTACCTGAAATAAGCCCGAATTAAATTGAGCGGCCGCGTTTCGTCGCCTTCTGTTTTTCATTCTTTTGTTTTTGTGCGCTTCGTCGCTTTGCGAAAGTGTCAGTAGCTTCGCTGAATATTATAACTCGCGCTATGCAGCACTCCAGCCCCTCATTTTCTTCGCATCCCATTCCTTTCGCGTGCCGATCTTGTCCGCGTTTTTGTCCTTACAGAAACGAGTAGCAGTGTGTAAAAGAAAGAAAAAGAAGCGTACTATTTCATCCGCCTATTTTTTTTCCCCGACTTTGCTGCGACCTTTTCGACATGTCTGAATAGGTCGAAGGTCGCCGGAGGCCGGATATACTATATATACAGTGCGGTTCGTTTCAAGAAGCGAAGGCGCTTTTCTGTGCGCGTTATTTGCGACTTTTACCGCAAGAGAGCATCCAGACATACCATTTCGCGAAGTTCGCCTTTGAAAGTTCTGTACACTTCTCTGTATTGTTCACGTTGAATTAAAATAAATAAATGAAAGGAAAACTTAGCTGGACTTCGGGAAACACTGCCGGAGGAAGCGGAGAGGGTGAGGAATTTTATGGCAACTTTCCGTAGTTGGACATGTTTTTATCTCGAAGATGGGTTAAGATACACCTGTGCGCACTGAACTGCACTGCTGCTGAGGAATAAAAGAGAAAAATTGATTTCTTCGTTTTCTTCTCCGTTGGAACATGCGAAGCCGCAGAGATTTCGATCCGTTTGCGGTTGTCCGTCGAAAAACGGGGCTGTTTCACTGTCATGCACGGGTGAAGTGCCCTCTCGCTTGCATTCAGATCAGTGTGTACCAGCCACTATGTGGTATTAGCCTTTGCAGGTGCTGTTGGCTATTTCTCATCAGGAAAAAAAATTTTTTTTTTTTTTGGCCTACTAGAAATCCAATTAGTCACGTTGGTAGCACAGATTTCGCGAGCGCTTTTTTTTTCATGCAATCACGTAAAAAACTTCGCACCATGTATCGATCGTTGAAGACTGCAACATCCGAACGCTAGAATTTGCAAAATGATGCTCCAGTGATCAGGGGTTCATGTTTCCACCAAATATGCACATGACGCTATAGAAACGCGGAAAATCGCTCAGAAAACGTGGTCAAGTGCTCAAGTGCTCAAAGTGTGCTGATCTCATCTGAAGCAAAGAAAACACTGCTAGCTTCCGCACACTCCCAGAGGAAGCTGCGAAGTCGTCATGAACACACAGTTCTGTATACGGGGTGTTTCACCTAAGATTTTTGCAGAATTTTTAAAAATAGGCTTTTTGAGTTTGAAGAGCGCTTTTTCGCCACAGCATTGTCAGCGGTGTAGTACATCAGAATACAGATAAACAGTGCTAACTAGCAGGCTGGTGAACTACTATTGAATACTTAACTTTTTAACTACAACTGTTTGTCACCTTAATTATTGAATGACGTATAGCCAACATTAATTAATATCTATATCAGTTTTTTATAATTTCGAGGACTTGGTTACGTTCGGCGCTGTGACCAAACAAATTTTGGCTATTTCGACAAGTTGCGTGCACTGAAGAGGTTGCTTTGCCTGCAAGCGTCCTGAAATTGCATGTATTTTAGCGCGGTCTAGCCAATTTTTTTTGGGCCACAGTTCCCAGGGTAACCGCGCTTTCGAAATTCTGATAGATTACTTACGGTGGACTGCATGCCGTTAAATAAGTAAGGATCCTAACAGTAATAGTTAAAAAGCTAAATATTCTATATGCTATGCCGAAAAAAGCGGTCTTATAACTGAAAAATCTTAATTTTAAAATTTTGCAAAGTCCAAGGTGAAACATGCTGTATAGCGCCCGTGTATATAGAGCACGTTCATAATTAGGCTTTACTGATTTTTAAAGGAAATATGAAACGCCGTACGTTAATGTCACTTTTAAACGTTGGTATGCGGCCAAGCGCACACAAGTTGGGGTAATAATTGTCCCCGTAAATTCTGTAATTAACTAAAATTCACTAATTAACTTTTTATTGGCTGAAGCTAGCATGCATGTTTATAGTGAGAACTTGGAGGCAGCTGCTTTTGAGGGCTATTCCGTTTTGTACCATTTTAGTAACGCTCCTGTGTCCTGAGATGCACACATCCAAAATTTGTCCCAGTTTGTCTAATTACGCATGCGAGACAGCGCCTCTCGGTGTGAAGCACCTCCCTAACGTGACGCAGCTGTTGCGTATGGCACTCCGCCTTACAAGAGCATGCACCGAGCGGCGACGCGAATGGCTTTTCGTTCTGGATCTGCATTTTGCTTCTTGGCGATCGAAACCGATGAACCACTGTTGAGCCGGCGATAAAGGAGAGCTATTTCATTAAGCGATATAGTCTGCAGCCGGTAGACAGACGGCATGCCGCTCGCTGCCCACTCTTGAAACACGGAGTACCATACGCAACAGCTGCGTCACACGAGGGAGGTGCTTCACGCAGATATACGCCGCCTGGCACGCGCAATTACACGAACTGGGACGGAATTTTAGACGTGCGCCTCTCAAGACACAGGCCCATTAATAAAAATGTACAAAATAGAATAGGCCTAAAAAGCAACTGCCTCCAAGTTCCCAACATAAACATGCATGCTAGCTTGAGCCAATAAAAAGTTGATTAATGAATTTTAGTTAAGTACTGAATTTACGGGGACAATTATTACTCCAATTTGTGTCCGCCTGGCTGCATTACCAGCATGCAAAAGTGGCATTAGCGTACGGCGTTTCGCATTAAAAAAAAAGTCAGTAAAATCTAATTTTGAACACGCTGTATAGAACCGCGTCGAACAGCTGGGTCGGAGAAAATTGCGCCGTGCTCAGCTTGACGACTGGCAGAGTGTTGGAGGAGTTTGTGCATGTCCCCCACTGGAAGACCGCTAAGAGGACAACTCCCGAAAGACGCTTGTGCGTCGTCTTTCATGTGTTTGCTGTAGTCTTAGCGCTCAGCCTGACGTATGCGACGCTCAGCTTTATATAATAAGGAGCACACTTTTCTTCTCGTGTGTTTACGGGGCCTATACTGCGGCCACGTGTTTCGCTATTAGCACCGGAACGCATCCCTACAAGTAGCACAAAGAAAGAGAAAGAAGCACCAGGCCATGGCTCGCGACGCCAGTATCCTCACCGCGGGCGATGATGCGGAGTCCCGTGACCTACTTCTGACACGCAACGTGCTCGCGAGGTGTTCGGGCCTCTTAGCTCGAGGCGGGGTGTAAGCTTCGCCGCATAAGGACCGCCTCAACGTCGTGACGGAACGCGATAGATACAAAACTCGCATCCTATAGACTCGTGGTTCGCGCCTTCGGGTTTGCATTAGTGCCTCTTGTTTTTCGTTTACGCTCATTAGTGCCTCTTGTTTTTCGTTTATGCTTACGCCGCCATTTCAGAGACACGGATGAGCATGGATGAAGGAGAAAAGAGAGAACCGAAGTGTGGGCGACGCCGTGTTCGCTACTTGAGATGCCACGAGAACACTCGTGGCGTAATGAGCGAAAGGTCCTTCGTGTGGCACGCGCAAACCCTCGCATGTCACGCAGAATAAGGAGCAACCTCGGGTACTCGCACTGGCCCAGTTGTGTTTGAACGTAACACCACGCGCGGGTACTGGTGTGGGTAAAACGAACGACTCCGAGCACAACGGACTGTTGTGCTTCACGCCATGAGACAAACTTCACGCGCCTGCGACATCATATAGTTGTTTAAGTATCGGAAAGGTCAAGGCAAGCTGTTTGCTAGAGTGAAATTCTTTGGTGCCTTTGGATTTGCACATCTGCACCCTTTCTCACTCTCTGTTTCGTTGCTTCAGTTTCATCCTCATCTTGACATCATTCTTTAGATTAAAGAAGAGACATTGTACCTTGCGGCAAGAGGCACCCCTTCGTCAGTATAGGTTTAATGACTCACATTCATTGATATCCTTATGCTGAGCGACCCACGTCAACAACCATCATCACTACACTGTTAGTACTTCTCAGCGGTCTTTTTCGCCTAATAAAGGAATCAGTCGGCCAGTCATACTACTAAGTCTACGCATCGTGCTAGTGTTGTAAATTAATGAAGAAATCATGACATTTAATGGCAACCTGAGCGCACTCAAGCTGCTACACAGGAAGGAAGACTGTTTCGTTTTCGCAAATGGCTCTTGCCCATTATTTCGTCTAGGAAGGAGTATTGAACCTGGCATCACCAAGAGACAAGAGCGTCCGCTGGGCCGAGCTAACAGTACCTCGTGCACGTGATTAGGACGAGGTGGATAGAGAGTCATCTGTACGGCCTAGATGACAGATAACTCATCGAAAGAACAAAGAAGAAGGCACTAAGAAAATTTGTATTGTTAGAGCCCTCACTTCTATGCAACAAAAACAAGGGTCAGGAACGCATCAGTGATTGCAAGGCCTTCGTACGCAAAGCTATTGACAGCAGCGGAAGCAAGTAAACAGAGCACGCTATTCTGATTAAATCACGCCTTCCTCAGGAAAAATGAAGAAACATCGTGCGTCCATCAGAAGTTGAAGAAGCGATCATTGCAAATCTGAGCATATCGTACACCTCCCAGTTTCCACTAGGAAAGGCGTATATAAGGGTAGACGGTACAAGTGTGTTCCGCTTCCTTTTTTCCGTGCCTGTTCATAAAAAGCACCCCTTGTGAAATGTCACACACCTTGACAGCTCTTTCTGAACTTTCTGTGCACCCTAAAGACTTTTTTTATACCACCTCAAATGAAGATTTATACCATGCTATGGTGCTGACAGCAAGAAGACGCCTTAAGCTATGTGTCTGTTTCCGCGCCGAACGACGCTTTTAAATAAAGCTATTTTCCTCAAGTAGTTCAATATTGAAACGGTGTTCGGTAATATTCGATCCTTGCCCCCTGATTAATTCCTTTAAGCAATTTTTTTTCCTGCCGGCCTCGTTCAACATGTTTGCATGGTACTAAGTTTGGCGGGTCCCTGACGTTAGGCTTGTTTATTTCGTTGCCGTTACACAACCCTATCTCAAACTCCCCTCATGTACTCCTACGATAGCCTCTGGAGGGCTGCAGCAAGCGAAATTAAAAAAAAAACTTGGGCACCTTCTTAATCACATTCTTAAAGAAGAAACCGCGGTACCCAGTCGAAAAAAATAGTAGAGAATCATGTCAAAAATACGACAAAATGTTTTGTAGCTTTGTCATAACGACATATTTTACTGTTGTTTTGTGGTAATTTTCTGCAGTGCAATAGTTTTCCTGCAGTATTTTTCTGCACTCTGTACTTTTCTGTAGTAAGTACAAAAATTCTGTTGCTGAGGGAAAAATTTATGTTGTCACTAAAGTTTTAGTCAATAACTACAGAAAATGTGACTGACGACACAAACTTTTGTGTTGTGTTTTTCGACTGGGTACTATTAGCCTAACGCTCTCTTATGCTCTAATGTCTAATGATTGTATGACGCTCTTCTTTAGATTTTCCCGCCAAAACTACGGTTGGAACCGCTTCCACTGCCCTCATATGGTATGCACGAGTCATCACATTCTAGAATGTCCGAGTACCTTCCGTTGGATTATCATATGAGATTTTACAACCCCTACCCACTAATCCCCCTGAATTCATTTTCTAGAGTAGGCCTAACCCAAAATTTTTGGGACTCCTAAAGAATTTTTGCAGGAGGGCCAATTTCCAAAATTTTTGGAAGTTTGGCCGAGCCCTATTATTACACCACTGGTGGGCACGCAATGTTGATCACGCCACGACCCTCTCAATCGCATTCATAGACCGCGAGGAGTCTGCGTACCCCTTGCTGCCGTAGTGGTGCAACGGTTAAGCGATACCCCACTACCCCGACAGGTTGGTGTTTCAAACACAGCCACCGCTTCGGATTGTGAGACTGAGACCCAGGTTGCTCTCCCTAAGCTCCAGTAAGGCTCATGCGCAGCGCCACGGAGTGCATTGGCAACTGCATGCATTGAATTTGGCAACGGTTGGCAGTTTGCTCACAGTCCGGGGTTGCTACCTTCCATCGTGTGCAGATTGTAATGACGTCACAAGGTCGCGTGGCCTCTCTAGCCCAATGAGAGCATTTCGTGAGGCGTTTCGAATTTCGCGGTGCTCTCTCATTGGTCGATTGAGGTCACGTGACCATGATAACTTCGTCAGGGAATTGGCCATTCAGATAATTACGTCACGCAGAAGCTGGGAATAGCTTGACGACTGTCTATTGCTGTCACATTATTAATAAATTTTCTGTGTGCATCTAGATTTTTTTTTGGTTTGGTTTATGGGAGTTTAACGTCAGAAAGCGACTCAGGCTATGAGAGACACCGTAGTGAAGGGCTCCGGAAATTTCGACCACCTGGGGTTCTTTAACGTGCACTGACATCGTACAGTACACGGGCCTCTAGAATTTCGGCTCCATCGAAATACGACCGCGCGCGGCCGGGATCGAACCCGCGTCTTTCGGGCCGGCAGCCGAGCGCCGTAGGCACTCAGCCACCGCGGCGGAAGATTTTTTTTATTTTTGTGACTGGAAAGCATCAGTTCTTCTTTAGTTCGCAGTGGCATGCCCCACATGCCTTTCAAACAGCTTCACACGTTTTCATGGAGCTCTAGCTGCGATTGGGGAACGACGTTTTCCTTAAGGGCGATTCAGCTATTTCAATTCCTGGCGTCTCTGGCTTTTTTGCTGCTGCACAGGACTGCGTAACGTTCACTGTTTTCAAAGCTTATCGGAATTTGGCACCGAGCTCCGAGTCGTGGGTGCACACAAAAGCTCACCGCCGAGCGCTGTTAATCATTTCTCCTCTATCGAGCGACGCATGCTTTTTACACTCTGCCAACCACGTATTAGGTAACAAGGCCGCTGGTATGCTCGAGCCGCACGGGAAGATATATGGGAGGACCGGAGGCGACCGTTCGCACAATGCATGAGCGAAGAGCGATCCTCGACTCATATAGCCCCAGGTGGTCGCTGTCATGATGGATTACGCGCGAAACATTTATCACTAGCATCTCTCTTCTCGGCCATCACCAGCGTGTAGGAAATGAATTTCATAGCCGACACGACAAAATGGCGCTGGCGTGTTGACAGAGGCGGCTGAGAACACGCGGAACAAGCATAGGAAAAAAATTATCGGACTACTTCCTCTCTATCGTGCCCACAATATGAGTGCTCACTCCAAGGCCCACAGGGGCTTAACCCACCAAGCTCACATTACCATAAAGGGCACATTACTGAGCGCGAGAAAATGTACAAAGTGTCGCGAGGAGGTCGTCAAATAATAGAGGCTGTCACCTATTCATCACTCTAATTGTTAGTATTGGGTCATAACCGTTTAAACCAGTACAAGGATGATGAACTGTTCAACAAGCTGGCTTGTGGGACATGAAAAAAAAAGTAATAGGGACACTTTGGAAAATACTTCGGTACTGAGAAATTTTACAGACATTTGAAACTGGGCGATAAGCCCTCACACTACAGTATTTTATCGCTCTAGAAGAACCATATACATAAAGAGAAAGCGATTCCTGCTCTTCGTTCACGCATCACCAGATATAGACAGAAAACTTCTACGTACTCGCAGCCCTGGAACTTACGAAGTAGGGAAGACGACGCAGGAAAATGAAGGAATGCGAACACATACTGCACAGGCAGGCGCAGCATGTGTCGTGCATGTTTCCCCCTGCCCTGGGTTTCTTCTCGGGCAGCTTGAAATTAACGTAGCAATGTAGCAAAAACCAGACACCTTACCAAAGTGCGATCTGGGCATGGCTTGGCTCTGAGGTTTACAATGAACTGCTCAAAGCTCTCGACCCGATGCCCGTGTGTCGGTTTGCGGTATAATTCTGAAATCATGTCGCCCCAACTCACCCGCACATCCAGATTAGACCCTTATTGGCGCTCACTAAACGTCGAGCCTTGTCTGGCGCAGCTGTTGGCGTGAAACAGCGTCTTCGTCAAAAGTTGGGAGCCCACCGCGCCTTTGACGGAATTGACATCGCTCCCACGTGGTAATGCATGCACTCGCCGACGGTTTCCGGCAGTGAGACTTCAGAGAGGGAGACCGTATTCCCTGTCGGCGTCGCGGTCGTCTTAATAAAAGAGCTCAGCTACAACTGGTGCGCTATGCCTGAGCTTGTTAAGCACTCGTGCTCACACAGAACGCCGGCGTAAGAAGCGTTGCGTTTCTGGCGCTCATGCGGCGCCCCAGAACTCTAGGCCGAGAAAAGAGAGAACCGAGACGTATGTCAGAAGCGAACATGCTTGGAACCGCTCGAGTTCTTTCACGGTATTTATTTTTTATTTTGTAAGAGTGGCTTATTTGATGATTCCGAAGACCATGGAAGCAGCGGTGAAGCAGTGGTGGTCGTCTGTAAGGCTGAGCAGGGTCTCGCTAGAGTCAGCCAGTAACTCTAGGTCTCGCTCGGAGCGATGGCGGTGCGGCTGGGCCAAAGCCCGTCTTCTTCTTCACAATGGCCCCTTGGAGGAAAGGAGTCATTCTGGCGACTCATGGTACTGACAATACAACCGAGTCGTAGTACTGCTTGAGGCGTTGAAGATGCACAATCTCGCAGCCACTTCGGCAGAGATTGGCAGACGACGTGAGTGGCTGGGCAGATTCAGAGGCAGTTGTACACTCAGATGCGGCACGCCGGTAGAGAACTGTGTCTATGGGAGTGGATGGATGCCGGCCGTAAAGCAGAAAAAACGGAGAGAAGCCTGCGGTGGATTGCGTAGCAGCATTGTGGGCGTACGTTCTGTAGGGTAGAACGAGGTCCTATTTCGTGTGGTTGGCAGCGCCGTTGACGTTTATTCCTTAGCAGGGCAAGAAGTGCATGATTGTAAGATACAAAGAAGGCGTTCTCGCGGAAAGACAATACCAGTGCAGTTGCTCGGGGTGCGCGAATAGTACTTTTTCAGAACCGAATCGAATTCGAATTATGAATAGGTTTTCTAAAAATCGATTCGAATACGAATCGAATGTGCTTAAGCGTAGCAGCTTAGGCATATTCGCTATTTGTGCGAACATTCGTGCACAACAGCGAAGCTTTACAGGTGCCGTTACGGTACGACACTATAAATTAATGAGTTATAGCTACAGTTGCCCAGAGCCACAACACTATTCTCCACTCGGAAGTATAGGCAACACGAGGTCAGTTTATTAACTCTAACCACCATCATGTTAGCGTATAAGGAAAGTATTCCTTGCTACTGATGACGGCAGCGGCACATCTCATCATAGATAGGAGAGGCAATAGCTAAGTATATATATGAAATACGGCCGCCTAGATCGGGAATCAAAGCAGCGTTTGTTGACCTTGCCTGAGCCCTACCGGGGCGCCCAGTCTGGGAGGCCATGTATTGTGAACGCTGAGACTAGTATGGGTCGGCGTCATGGGTCTGAAACTCTCCACGTCGAGCAGACTGATCGCGACAGCATGATGTGCGGCGCTGGATTGGGCCCTGCTTTTAAAAAAGTCCTTGAAGGGAGCTTTATACAACTTGCCTTATTCGAACTGCATTCCGATTATATGCGAAAAGCAGTCAAAAACTTGAGAGCATGTTCGATTCGTTTCAAGTAATTTTGAACGTGCAATATTTATGCGTTCGAAGAATCTAATAGGAGGACGATTGTTAAAACAGCGCAAAAGACACGGACGCAGACAGAAGGGACACACACAGCGCTGACTTCCAACTATGTTTATTCATGAAATTTATACGTATATATACACATGACTTGATGCGCGAGAGGTGGCAAACAAATACAGTGCGCAAAAAAAGAAAGAAAAAATGCTAATCGCATTTCACGCGCTTTGCCAAGTACGCCCGTTCTTTTCCTGATGGGGCAAGAGAAAGTGTGCTGACGTAAAGGTCACCCAGACCTAAGATACTTTGAACTTCAATTATTTCCCTCATTTTTCGGTCCCTGCTTCTTTAGAAGGCATTTTTTTTAAGATAAGAGGATATTCGATTCATGAATTTCCGAATATTCGCACAGCCCTAATAAGTGCATCTCGCTCAAATCAATCAAGTTTTTCCTACCGAAGAAATGCACGTGGGGAAACCCTCTCAACTTCTGCTCGGCTTTGGGATCATGATATCCCTAGCCGCTTCCATTTCCTTATTTCTTTATGTTTTCTTATTGCTTTGTTTACGAAAGCCTAGTGTTCGCAGTGAGTGACGGTCTATTTTTGAGGTTTATTCCATTGCAGTGCGCGGGATATTAAGTGCCATAAAAAATAAATCATCACGCAGGAATGAGCGGCGCACGCTACACAGGTTGGTTTTTTTGGCTCAGGCTTTTTTTTTTAAGAAATGAGTTACATAAATTCTTTGTGTGGTAAATTGGTTCAGGAGGACGTCCCAAAGCGAAGCTTCCAGGGAGACCTCCATTTCACTTAAGATCGAGAGCTCTGGCTTCACTTCGGCCTTCAGCAGCGCTATTCCTTAAATTGCGTTTCACTTAAGGCTAGCGAGTTTTGGCTTATTGTTGAATCGCTATCTGTGAGTCGCTCTTGCGGTGGGGGAGGGTGAAGGGGTGAGACCTAATGACATATTGGACTTTTCAGCATGTTTTTTCATATTAGACCTTTTTTTGTCCCCTCCATGCGTAGGTCACAACCCTGCGATATTTCTTTTATACTTCACTGGCGCTTCACTGGGTGCTTAAGCCGGCTGGCGAGTTCTTCGTGTGCATCTAATGAAATAACCTGGTTCCAATACAGTCCACGACAGCAAAAGCAGACAGTAAACAGTCGGCAGGAAAGTCGTCACTCCGCGGTCCCATGTACTATTGGGTAATGTCAGCAGCACTGTTGACACACTAAGCTAATGGATAGGCTAAGCGCACGAAAAACACTAACTTGGTCACTATCAGAGGGAGGTTCAACAAATAAAAACAAGCGTGTCATTGAACTCCGTTCGCTGGAAGACAAGTACCAGAGTGCAACCCAGCCGCAAAGGGAACAAAAGCGGTTTTTAGCGAAGAACCGAGCAAAGTAACAGGACTAACGTTTGACTGACAGGACTATGAACCGCGCGTTTCAAGTGACGCCAAAGGAACACAGTGGAATGCACTTGAAGGTTACATGACATTGCACGCGGTGAAGGACGACCACTGACTTTATCCCTTTTTGTTTTTTCTTCTAAAATATGCCGCTCTCCAAAGGCAACGTCAAAGGGGTTACTGCACTTTTGCGAACAAATTTATGTTTCTACAAACTTCACTGTGGAAAAATCTAGACTGCGACTGAATTCAGCTACACAAAGAAAACAGCGACGGAAAGGCGGAATTAAAACGTCAACAAAAAGTACATTTCACTGCTCCAATGCTTGGGAGAAGCCAAAGAACCCGACGTAGCGAGTTGCAGGTGAAGAAGCGAGTTCATCACGTGCTGCTTGGCAAGTTGTTGTGGGAATGTAACTGCAGAGGTAAGATATCAACAAATATTTGTGAGGGTGCATAACAGGAAAGGAAGAGGGTTAGTCTGATGCTTCTTCGATCTAATAAGGTATGTTTAAGCGCTACGGTGTCTCCCGACCGACGCCAGCATGTGTGTGCACTGCTGTGTACGCATTTTGTTTGCATGCACTGTCCGCACAAAGAGCATTGCAGAAATAAGCGCTGTGCAGCGAGTGCGCATGGCGCGGAAGAGGAAAACTTATTTTTGAACAAAACGCAACGCAAAAACATAAGCAAGTAGATTCATCCAGTCCTCTTAGCTAGGGCACCCCACGCAACCAGCACTACATGGCAGCCCAACACGAATGGGTGCATGCATTCTGTCTTCATAAAAATAGTAGACAAATTGTGGTGCTGGCCTTCTCGTCCGTTTGCGTCGAGCCACTTTCTGGCGCATCTTTGGAGGTGGCCCGGCGGCAACGAAGGCTGGTCTAAGCCCGCCGGCGATGACCGTGCAGACAAATCATTTGTGCTGACCGGTGCGGTAGGACTCCAAGACAACTCCATGAGCCGCTTGCAATGCATCCACACTCCCGATGACCAAATCCACCGGTGATGCGCCGTGTCCGTTACCCTGCCCTCATTGTCTTCGTAATCACTGTCGCTGTGTGTCGACGAGTCCGTATCACTCGACCAGACACTCGTTACCGTGCGACCGACTTCTGTTCTTGAATTGGCTGCAGCAGCCGCTGCTGAGGTCGAAAGCTCAAGCCCATTTTCGTTCGACGACTGCTCAGGAACAATGGGTGTCCTTGGCCGCATTCGTATGACCAATATGACGATCATGCCGTCCGAGTCGTCCGATTCACTCGCCATCACGTCAACCATCCTATTTTGGTGGAGGCCACCGGGGCCCTGCTAGCTCTGGTCTCGCATCGAGTTTGACCACACAGGCGCCAGCACCGCCGGTTCAAGCTCGCCCCCGTTGTCGACGTCCTCCAAGGTCCGCGCCTGCAGGAACTGATCCGCCGGCCCACGTGTCGTACACAGCAGCAGGGTCGTAAGCCACAACGTTGAGCGGCGAGGAGACGAACGCTGCCACATCGTGCATGCAGAAGTAAGCCTTCCGATCGCCAAAGAGCGGCCGCACGTTCACGGCAACATTCGAGGTTTCCCACGTCGCAGTAGATGACGAGTGCCAGCACCAGCTCGGCGAAGAACACGTCTCGGCCCCGCTGCCCAGCATGGCGTCCAGCTCATGGTTAAGTGAAGGGGTGAGCCGGCAGGATAGATTCTCGCTGAAGAAGGCTGCCTTGAAGCGATGCACCGAGCAGTGGTTGTTGAGCGCGCACAACCTCATGTCGAGCTCGTACAGGCTGCAGTGATCAATGCTTGAGGTGGGCAGTGGTCATCTGCCAACTACGGTTTGAGCAGCGGTGTGTGCGTGCACGTTACAGGCGATGCTCCTGAAACGCTACATGCACAGCGACCGCCGGGCCTTCACGTTTGGCTATTTCAGGAGACAGGAAAGCAAGAGATGTGGAAACAGCCGTCGGTGAACATTTTGTTTTTGGGGGACATCAGGCAGATGGTGTAGGTCTGCTCAGGGTACACGGGCCGCTCGGAAGACCTGGCCGGCCATGGGTGACGGGCAGCAGACGCTGCCGCACTCATCTCTTTGGCGGATCCTGACTTGACTCCACCCGCCGAAGCCATGGCGCCACCGGCACTGCTGGAATTACAAGATAATTGGGTGTCCACCTTGAGCTCGCAAATAGCCAAGTGGCGTGTCCTTAGAGGTTGAACGAAATTTTTTGAAGGAGGTCAAATTCCTTAGTTCAAAAAACACTTCAGAACAAACCACTCTGCAGCAAGTCAACATCGCGATGAAAAGTTAACGTGCTGTGACGCTCCCACCTGTCGGGGGTCAGTCACAAAATCTACGGGTCCTGCTGAAGCGAGGAGAAATGAGCCAACAAGGCGGTAACCCGGCAAAACAATATTTATTCTTCTCTGCCTGAAGGCGTAACTGGTGGTCCGTTCACCGCTGGCTTTTAGGAGAACTGGTTGTCCGTCCGGCAGGTCGGGGCTCCACTCCAATCGTCTCGCGTCGGCGGGCCGCGGCTGCTTCGGCTCTCCGGGGTCTGCCTCTCCTCCCGGCGTCTCTCGGCTGGCGGTGCTGTGACGGGTCGAGGCCACAGGACTCTTGGGCGTTTCGGCTGGCGGTCAGTTTGCTACGGACGCTGAGGTCCGGCTTCGCTGACTATAGACCAACGCGAAATCTTGCGTCCGTTCGCTTCGCCCGTCTCTGCTCGACTTCTTTCCTTTGTCTCCCTGCCCCCGCCGCGTCTCTCCGGAGATTCCCTTTCTCTCTCTCTCTCTCTGGGTGATCTTCGCCCAACGGTTTTTTGTCGTCGCTGCTCACACAGCGGATCAAAGGCACCCGCCAAACTTCTAGGAATCCGCGGCTGTTACGACGGGAAGGCCGATTGCGCCGTTGGGGATGGGTCGAAGGGGATCAGGTGTCCCTCGGAGGGCGACGCTTCTCTGCAGTCAGTCCGTCTGGTGCCAGCCGCCGACCTCCTCCGCCACCTGGAACCATTACGCAGCCCGTCGTGTCCGCTGCTAGTAAGGTCGCCTGTCGGCCTGCACACACAAACGCACAAATGAACCCGTCTTCGCGCGCCGGAGGGGGGGGGGAAGCACGGCGCAAACCGTAGGGAAGACTGCGGTTGCGTAGGGCACCGCGCGCAGCCTCTCCTCTTTAGCCGTCTGGCGGTCTTTGCACATCTGTCTTCTGCATCGCCCGCCGCATTCCCCACCACCGCGTCTCCGCCGACATGTCTGGGCCAATAAATTTGAAGGCAGGGAAAATGTCTTGGGCACTGGTCGCCTGGTTAGTTCTTTTTAGCAATGCCGGGGCCTCCCGTATGCGGCCCTTCACAGTGCCAAGCACGTGAAGGATGACGCACTCAATGGTCATCTTCTTTGCGCAGTTCTTTGGTGCGTTTCATTGCTTAGGCTAAATGCCCGAATGCCTTACATTGCCAAATCCTCATATTCGAGCGAAAGAACTGGATTGCCAAGAAAAACGCTTCGCCGGTTTGCCGCGATTGGTCTTCGTCCTTTGCTTTCCTTCGAGCCACAGCAAAAAAAAAAAAAAAACAAACGCAAAGACAAACGGATCGTTTAAAAGCCAGCGTCGAGCACTCACTCGCTAGTGGGCATTGTTATTCCTGGGATCCTGGAAATACTGCCTTCTGTGATTGCCCCCACCGAGTGGCGCCGACTAGAGAGCGCGTGAAACCCGAGAGTTTACAGCAATGCCGGCAACCAACGCGACGGTGTGACGCCAACTGCCGCCAGAGAACGGCGGCCGCAACGGCTCCCCCTTTTGTTAAGGGAAGCAGGGGTCACGCACCTTCTTGCCAACAAGCCACTCCCGTGGGGCTCACAAATCGCACGAGGCCCGCTTCACATGCTGCGACTAGAACGAAAATGTTCGGCGTAGTCGGTGATGCCGCAGTGTGATCTTTGGTCAGTGATTTCGCATGCAACGCGCACCCAGCGAATTCTGGCGGAGGTACACACGAGGCTGCTTGATGTTCGCGCAGGCAAGCCGTGATTAAAAGCGGCAAAAACGCAGCACGGAATCCGTTGATGATGTTATAATCAACGTAGTTTTAGCTGCAAGGCAATATTTTGGGCGTTTTGATTAGAATGAACAGTTCTGCTTACACCGCGCCAATAGCTCCCACGTGGCCTCCGTGGCACGCCGTGTCGGCGCTCCCCAATGGTTAGTCGCAAAGCGAACACACCGACGCTGCGACTGAATACCAACCGGACAGAACTCGATCGCAAGCCGTCTGCGGCTAGACCGACGGCCCTCCCCAGTCGAAGACCGACAGAATTCGCAGCGTCGGTCCTGAGACCGCGACAGCCCGACGACACTGACAAAGGCCTTTATATTTATTTTTTACTCTTTATTTGTACATACTGCAGCACCTAAAGGGGCTATTGCAGGAGTGGACATATACAAAACACCGTAGATACAGTCTATAAGGCATAACTATATAAGTCTATAACAATAAGACATGGTACCAAAAATTAAAACACCAAAGTTGAAAACGAAGGAAACACTGTACAAGTTAGGAGCGTGGGAACAGTAAAAAAAAGATTAATAATCAGTTAGGGCCTGCATAAATCTCTATTGGGAGGGAACGCAATGGGCCGGGCAATGTATTCCAATGTTTAATGGTGTGCGGAAAAAACTGTGTTTAACAATATTAGTGCGTGAAAAGTGAGGTGAGAGATTAAGATTATGATAACTTCTTGTTGACGGTGGTATGGCACTCGTGATGTACCTGTCGCTTTAGAGTCGGTAGTGTGAATGAACGACACAATGCAAAACATTTAACGATTCTCGTTGTCGGCGAGTGGCGAGGGAAGTTAGTTGTAATGATTTGAGGGCAGAAGAGGGACAAAAATTACGGTGGTATTCATTACGTATGAAGCGAACTGGTTTCCTTTGGATGGCCTCAATTTTTTTTAATGTCTGTTATCTTGTCAGGATTCCAAACAAAACAACCATAGTCAAGTATTGGACAGATTAGGGATTTTTACATTAGTAACTCGGTTTCCTTTGGAGCCTGGTTTAATGTACGTCTAAGATTATCCTATTTTATTAGGACTCGATTACAAATGAAGTCAAGTTGTTTGGACCATGATAAGTTGGAGGTAAAAATAATTCCTAGATACGTGTACTCGGACACCCTTTGAACGGGTATGTTATGAAAAGAGTAATAAAAGTTTGTGAACAGGAACTATTACTGAATATCATGACAATAGTTTTGCGGAAATTAATACTCATCTGCAAATTTTTCACACCACCTAAAGAAGGTAGAAAAAGATTCATTAATGCGAGACTGATCATCTGACGAGTGAATGATGTTGTATAAAGCACAATAATCAGCATACATGCGAATGTTCGAGGTGATGTTACAAGGCAAGTGAATAATTTGCAATATAAGCAATTAATGTCCTAAGACCGAGCCTTGTGGCACACAAGATGTTACGGAGGCGACGAAAGATGAGGCTGAACAGCAGTTTACAAAAGGCAAACGCTCAGAGAAGGAACTACAGACCCAAGTAACTAAAGATGAATTCCTAAATATGAGATTCAATTTGAACATTCACATAGAATGAATCGTAGTGTCAAAACCTTTTGAAAAATCAGTGAAAAGCGCCTCAATTTGACAACCACAGTCGAAATTATGAGCAATGTCATGCATGAATTCCGATAATTGGGTAGATGTGCTAAAGCCTCGCCTAAAACATGCTGAGCACTAGGTAAAACTTAATTAGATTCAAGAAATTGTAGCATGTGTGCGTGGATGTATATGCTCAAGCATTTTACATGATGATGACGTAAGTGAGATAGGCTTGTAGTTCTCAGGACGTTGCTTATTGCCTGACATAAATAACAACAGTCCTTTTGCAATTACCAGAACTTAGGTACAGTACCAGAACTAAGGAATTTAATAAACAGAATATGTAGATAACGAGATGTCCATAATGAATATCTAACGAGGAACGCGTGGGGGATTCCATCTGGCCCACTTGATTCCTTCACATCGAAATCCACCATAATATACTGAACACCCTCCGAGGGAACTGTCACATCATGCATTGAAGATGATTCAGCGCAGAGGAATAATGGAGTGAGTAAATTGTCATGCAGAAAACCAGACTGAAAAATGAGTTAAAAGCGTCTGAAATGCCCTTGGGGACCTGAATTAATTGGTCGTTAACAATCAATGAATTCGATGGAGTATCCTTAGGAAGGATCGTGGGCAAACATTTTATTGGCTTGCTTATCGGTTAATATTGAAGGTGAACACGAAAATTAAAATTTTTTGCAAAAGTTGTCAAAACACGAAGCTGTTCCTTTGATTTGCTAAGATGCCCAATGTTTTCAGGATTACAACATCGCTTCTATACGCTGATATGCGAAAATACGCTGTTATACGAGAAAGAATGAAAAGCGGTCGTTGAGTGTCATTTTCTGGCCTGCTAGTCAGCCCATGGGGGGAGGAAAAACAAGGGTATAGTTGGTGAGGATGGGGTAGAACTGAACTGCGAATATGCCAGTTGGAGGACGCAGCTCCAGGCTAGGGTCATGAGAAGGGGGATTTACTTTTCGCGCGCGGTACTACGGTAAGCCCATTCGATATACATTTCATCACGCTGTGAAAAATGTATGAAACGCGAGAGAAGACGCAACAGGCGCAGAATGCTCAAAAGTGCCGCCCTCGTTGCCCTCGTCGCGCTAGCTTCCCAAAACCTCTGGAGGAGCGAGAGAGGTATTGGTCATCACAACTGCACCAGCACAAAAGAAATGGTCAAGTGACTGCCCCACGCGAAACACGTTGCTTGGTGTAAAAAAACAGCGCTTTTGGAAGAGTGAAAGAAAACGAAACGAAGATGTCACTGCTTCCAGACTTATTGCCAGTTTTAGTTCTTGAAGCGCAGGAGACCACCGCTTGAATTCCAGAGGCAAAAGCTGCCGTCACAAGTTGAGGCGGGAGCGGTGACGTCGAGTCGCATGTTGGGCCGTCCGCTTGCGGAATCTGTGATTGCGCCTTCCATGTGGATCCCGGTATACCGAATCGGAGCGGAGCCGAGCAATTTCAGCACCTGGATATATGCACCCAGTGTCAAGGGGAGAGAGAGAGAGAGAGAAAATATTTACTTCCCAGCACTGGTCCGGTCCGGGGTTGGAGCCCACTCATCCTTGAGTCTGTAATCATGCGGCCAAGGGAAGGGTTGCACGGAGACGTGTCGCTAGCGAGGACACGTTCCCGTTCGTTTCTTCTCTTCTCTGCTGAACGGGTACCAGTCCCAGAAGGGCGTGCAGGTTTTGTGGTGAAAAGGTAGGTGCGTAGTTGGGCAGGATATGTGCAAGGAGCTTGTAGGTGGCGAAGTAACGGAGGGCGTTCTGGCTGTTCGTGCAGACTGTGATGGTGTCAGCGTGGTTAGGGTGGTGAAGTATCGCCGCTGAGTACCTAGAATGAGTACCTGTAGAATGGCAGCGCTTGGAAGGAGACGACGGACGAAAGTAAGGACAGACATATGCGCCCAGTAACAAGTGAAATTTTGTTTGGGAGCAAAGGCCTATACAAGTTTAACAAAAAAAGCGTGGAGCCGGGGCGATGCTGCGCAATCACCGAAAAGCAGTGTGATCGCGCAGCGTCACCCCGTCTCCACGGCCTTTTCGTACATCGTCTTGTTTGCAGCGCTCTTCTTCCAGGTGAGCAGTACCTTGTTCTTGTGAATTTCAAATGAAGTCGTGCCCGGAATGCTGATCTGATAATGTACTTTTGAATGACGGTTACCTGCACAGGAAGTTGTAGCGTTGGAGTCTGCTAACGTTGCATTTGTGTGGTAGGTGTCAAGGGATGGGGTCTTGAGGTGGCTACCCATTCTTCTCGACATGCCGAGTCCCTCTCGAGATCCGTTTTTCAGCGTACAGACAGGATGATACCGCGCGTTAGATGGCCCCACGGTGGTTGAAAATAAGGGATTGGTGGGAGGTGCGGCGTGCTCCTTTCAAGTACTTCAAGTATGGCAAGTATGACACAGGCTAATAAGGCACGGGAGGTGGTCATGCGGTGGTGCACAGCTACATCAAGAGCGCCAGTTTTCTCTAACGTGTTGTACGAGGAGCTCTGTGGAATAAGCTAGCTATAAATATATGCGTATAATGGGCTGCCTAGCTCCGTGCGGAAGCATTTCTGGATGACTGTTTCAATTGACGAGTTTTTCGTTGAAATGTAGTATGACAGCATACATGACTCGCGAGAGCACGCTAGTTTCGACAGTCTTGTGGAGATCGCGTTCACTGAGTGCATGGCGGTTGCGCGCAATCCATTTAAGCGTGTGGAGAGGAGATAAATGGATATTTATTTTGGGAGGATTATTGATGTCCACACCGTTCTTTTGCGGTCCTGTTCCTTGATGAAGCCAACGATACGAACATGTGCCTGATGTAGAATAGGGAGGTTTGTCATTTTCAAATTATTGAGACAGTACTTCTTATAAAACACCCTCATCTTGTGGTTGCAAAAAAGTGTGTAGTCTGATTCGAGCATTCGAGCCCCACGCTGGCAGCGTGGGCATGAATGACGTCCAAGCCCTAATGAACGGTAGTTGCTTGACATACTCAGTTACCATGGACACAGCAGATCGTGATGGCATCCGGATAGATGGCATTTTATAGATTGTGAACGGCAGAAAGACATTTCAACACCAAGTAAAAAAGAGGCGGCGGGGGTATAATGGAGCGTTGGGTTGTGCCCCGTTTGATAGGGTCTGTTGGTGAGGGCTGATTATGAGAGAAATGGGAGCCTCAGTGAGCGATCAAAAAGGAAGTTTCGTATTGGTTGAATAGTCGGGCTCCTGGATCGGTTTCTCGAAAGTTGATAGGTTTCCGCTGTGGGAGATATTGTCGAAAACCCATTGATGGCCACACCAACAGTAGTGTGTAGTTGGACATCGCAGGGGACTTTGTGTACCGCTTTGTATAATCGTGCAGCAACACCTACGCAGCTATGTGCTTGCGGAAGCCATTGAGTGTAGGAGGCAGATGACGATAGTGTTACAGAAGTCACTGCAGCTGAGTGAGCACCATTCTCTCTATAACCTTTCTCATACAGGAAGGGACTGATATAGGCCGAAAATTTGTCGCTCAACTCATCGGTCTGCCTAGTTTTAGTACAAGAATGACATACCTTCCTTACAGATAGAGTGGATGCCCTGTGTGCCAAACAGTTTATGTAGTCGCGTGTAGCTCGAGCAACTTTGAATCTTGAAGGTTACGAAGCATGCTATGGGTGGCTGGAGTCTATTTTGCGATGCTGTATTCCAGCAGAGCATTTTGATAACATATTCGTTTTTTTATTCTCCAAATGAGCAAAAAAGCTAAAGTAGAACTACTAGAAAAATAAGGCGCGGCCGCTGGCGTAGTGCATCCTAAGCGAAAACTCTTGCAATGCCTAGATGAGCGACAGTCTCTCCATGGACCTCCCCGTGACAGACGTTTTATGCTGAAGTGGGCGATGTCGAGAGCATAGAACCGTGATTATAATGGCCTGGTGGTGGATGCTTCGGAGAATCTAATTGTGATGTCACTACGCCACCATTAACAGAGCTTCGTTTCACTGAATACTTGTCCACCATGTGTGCTGTGGACTTAGTCTTCCATGTAACCTCTCTAAGTATATTTCTACAGCCAGCTTTAGACGCTTTTTATGAGTCAATAACCCCTCAGAGAACCACAGCGCAGTGCTCGCAGAGCGCTGCTAGACTGCGAAAGGAATGAAGAAACCGCATATACGTTCTTTTGATTTAAAAAATTACAGAAATTCCTGATTATTATCCAATTCAACAATATCGAAAAGGAATATCAAATTATAAAATCTAAACTGCCGCCAATTTGTCCGCGGCTCATGGGGACACGTCAAAATCACTGAGGATGTCCACAAACTTACAGGACCAGCAATCTGCAAAAGAGAGAAACAGAGTAAATGAGGGCAGCGAATCAATCGCAGAGACACTGAAACAAAAAATGGGGTTCAGTGCATTTTCGCTTCCGATTTCGGAGGCTCGTGTGGATTTTCATAAAGCGAAACGCAGAGGTACATTTCCGGTCAGTGGGATACACACTCGGAAGTGACGGCTTCCCCTTCAATTACACTTCACCCTAATGCCACAGCACAAGAGCTTTCTCCACTTAGTCTTGGACACTGTATATTCTGCCACTGTGAAACGAAAGTATTCTTCAGTATGCCACCATTTTGCTAGGCTTGCTTCTCGCCGTTATTTTTTCAGTAATCCATGCATGCGAAAGTTAAACAAAAGGCGTGATAAGCATGCGATGCTTGCGGCACAGGTGGAAGTTTAGAAATGCCAGTGAAGTATTCAAAAGGAGAGGCGACGCAGATAAAATTGCCACGCCATTTATAAAACCTATTTTTGTGGTCTCGTCGCTATGGATACTCTGCATAAGCAAAGGATCTAGCCTGAGCTTTTGTACTTAAGATGGACACTGAGGACAACTCAACCGAACTGTCGGTCTTAGTAAAAACTGATCTAATGTTTTTTTTATCGCCATGTTGATACTTGGCCGCCAGCAAAATACGCATTTATTGCCGCGAAAATTGCATCCAAAAATTTCTTGCCAGCCGATTCAAACTTCTGCCGTCAAGACCTGAAAACACTCCGTGATCACAGTTTTGTAGCCCTAGAGAAGGGCACATAAATGAATGGATTCGCGCGTCGCACTTTTCTCGCGAAAACTGGTGAGGATAAAGATACCAGTGTTTGATTTCTACAACTTTTCTATCTAATAAAACTTATATTTATATTGGACGTAGCCTCTTTTCATATCTACAGTTTAATTTATCCATACAAATAAATATCACTTTGCCTTGAGTGACTAGTGAGTATTATTCGCCTACATCCCACAACTGCCGTATTCAGCGGGCGCACATTTCGACAGATAAAAACGAGCCTCGTTTTAAAGCATGAGGTTGCCCCGCTAGAATGACTGCGCCTTTCCGCCAGAGACGGCAGTTCCAGATCACTAGTGTGTCACTTACAGTGCGTTAGCACTAAGTGCCTCGCTAGAGAGGAAGCCCTCTCGTCTGGGGATGAAGCCTCGGAGCACAAATAAAATGAAACGAAATACTTAACACACGCGAGTGGGTTTTGAACCCGAGGCGACACAAACCGCTTCGTTGGGCACTGCATTAGACCAATACGCCATCGCCGCGATTCAACCAACCGCCCGTTCAGTTTAACGAAGTAAATCTGAGGGCAATTTGTTTCGTTTACAACAGCGTTGTACATATCAGTTCCTCAGGGAACATCAGGGACCTGCCATAATGCACGACACGATTATTCTGGGTTTGATGTGGCAGCCATCGAATAATGCATATGCTCTAGACAAAGCGCAAATCGATACAACCAGAAGCTGGCCTGTACTCCTGTCTTCCAGTCCGGCCTCGAGGCGAGGCTTACTCTCGGGCTTCCACAAAGGGTCAGAATAAAAATTGCGTTTGTTTCGAGAGCCAGGTGACCCTTGAACTTCTTATTTTGCAGCATTCAGTTTGTTCTAGATTTAATTTGATTTCTTAGCCGTGTACTTGGACGGCTGTCCCAATGAACTGCACATAAGCTCAACAGTCTATGCTGCTATCGATAGGTAATGTCTGTAGGGACACTGCACGCAGGGCTTGAAATGGGATGTTGTTTAGGAGAGGAGTAGCGTAAAAACACACAAAAAAATCGGGCAGTAAATATGAAGAACATCAAGCGGCTGTCTCCGCCTCTCAATATGTTTTAGCAGCAAAATTGCACGAACTCCGGATAAGCCGCAAACTTATAACACTTATAGCTATGTCGGATATTGCGATGGTTACCAGCACGGATTTTGTAGACATCAAGTCTTGAAATATATTTTCATTACTCCAAATACAAGCTCCCCAAACGAACTGTGCTGCGCCAAAAGTTACCGCTTATTAAATAGGAGCAGTGAGCCAGTACTGTGGCTATAAATGCATTCAAGCTTCGCAAAGTAAAGTTGTCTTGTTTCTACTGCCTAATAACGCATTTAAGAACTTCTACTTCGCAGATATCAACGTTCGCTTCATTTAGCTAGCTTGATGTGAGAGAGTAGCCGCCAAAATATATTTACCTGGCGCACATAGCTTTCTTATTTGTTGCAATGCGGATACCAAAAATTTTCGCCATCACTCGCATAATACCTTGCGCCACGAAAACGCGCACGATGTACAGTCATGAATGGCATTTGCTGATGCACTGCCAGCAGAACCACTACGAGGGGCGACGGAGTGCTGAGGAGTCTGTGAGATGCCCCTTACAGCAGCGGCTGGTTGGGGCAGCCGCAGCACCGCGGCCGGACGCCCTCCTGGCTACAGCAACTCAGCCGCCGTGGCCAAGGGGTGACAGCCTGGGCCGTTACCTGCGGAGTCTGAACCGCAAAGGCGGCAACGCGTGAGGCCCAAGCCGATCTCTTGAGCCACTGGAAACGGGCTCGAGGACTCTAATTGGCTGCACCCGACAAGATGTGTGCAATAATGTTGAGGTAAACGAAGAGGTACAACGAATTTCGGTTCGTAATCGCAAATAAACAAACACGTGTTTCAAACCTGGCTCTGCAGTACGGGATGGTAAAATTGTTCAGGCCCACTGTATTTAGGATTCATGAAAACTGTTGATCAATGTGGTGAACTTTTTGCGAAAGGGCGAGCAAGTACCGATGTATAATTACCGAATTTAGGATTTCTCTAATTATCCTTAGGTGTGCTATACCACATGCTGTAACAACGACAACTGCACATTTAGAGTTATTACCAATGAAAATCAATCCACAAACTCCAAAAGTAAGGAATAAATAATTTGCCACACACAACATCTTTTCCATACATTCGCACTTCTTAACCACAATTCAAGCATATAATACTTTTCCACATAACTGCAGCGTAAAAAATTACGAGCACAAAAAAGGGGAGAAACACATACGACACGGACAAAAGCTGCACTCACAACTGATTTTATTTCGCCAGGAATGGGAAATATAAAGGTTCCGCCGCGGATGCGCGCGCAGCAAATACACGTACCTCGATCAAAAAACTAAAAAAACCCCAAAATACCAAAAAAAAACCAAAAAACCAAATCCAATACTTTATCACACCGTGAAACCCATCTTATCGCCTGGCAGAGAAAAGGTCACAATCCGCTTTATACAGATGAACAGAAGTATCGCTTACGCAAAAAACGCCCTTTTTCTTATATGGTAAGCTTCCGGCTTTTTTGTTTTTTTTTGTTTTTTTTTGGTTTTTTGGGGTTTTTTTGGTTTTTGTGATCGAGGTACGTGTACTTGCTGCGCGCGCATCCGCGGCGGAACCTTTATATTTCCCATTCCTGGCGAAATAAAATCAGTTGTGAGTGCAGCTTTTGTCCGTGTCGTATGTGTTTCTCCCCTTTTTTGTGCTCGTAATTTTTCACGCTGCAGTTATGTGGAAGCAAAGTAACCAACTTGCCCAAAAGCTCGTTTTACTAAAGCATATAATACGTAATGTGCACAGCACTTTTAACACAATAGTTCATCTCTGGCAATCTTATTTGTTTTCGCAATTAAGGCAGATTTTCTTTAGAGCACTTAAATAAGTGCCCGAATTCAATGCTATGACTTGGCCGGTCGACCATACCCATTTCGTGTAAGAGGTATTAATCTCTGGAGAAAGCTTCGAATCTGGTACCACTGCTGAACACAAAGTTGGCTGTCATATTCTTCGGTCTTCGGTTTTGATTCGTTATGGCACGGATTCATGGCACTTTGGCGAAACGATAAGATTATAGCGGCTAGCCAGCATCAATATAACAAGACTGCGGAACCACCACTGCTGACTCCGCGGAGATCGTAGACTTCTGAGTAGAGCCGTCAAGATTGCACTAGGTCAGCCCTACGTTTCTTTCAAGACAAAATCGCTCGTCACAGATCCCGACGATGTGTGGAAAGCCGGGGCCTTCGGGCTACCGGCGGCTCTCTGAAAGGTGCAAGCAACTGTGTGGAGAACGCATTCCCTGCTGCAAGCAAAGTCACTTTACTGTTTTCACCAAACTGACTCGGCACAGATAAATGACCACTTTCAACTTTTCGCAGCCGGTTGATTGCTGAAGCCCAGCATTATCAGCGGTTGCCTCTTTAGAGCAGCAATAAAATTTTGGCATCAGAAACGGTGAAACTTCCGTAAAGCACGCTTTAACAACCACAATTCCGAAACCTTCATTTGACTCTTGAAAGCAAGCTTTGACGCCTGCTGTGGGCACCCATACACGTCGTCATTGAATCACATGGTATTCCATGGAACAAGCGGTCCTCATAAGGATTTTTGAGGGGAACGTATTCCGGAGTAGTTTTGCACTCGTGCACGCTTAACGGTCTAATATGACTTTGCGTACCGATTCCCCGTGTGCGTCCGTTGATCGATCGCTGCATATTTTTTGAGCGCGGTGAGTTCTTGGCAATCAAGAAACATCGAAACGTTATATTTGAATAGTTGTACAGTTCCTCCTCAGGTTCCGAACAAGAACGGATTTAAACGGGAATATACGGAAGTGTGTTTGTGTGGGGCGTGGAGGGGGGTTCAGAAATCAAGACAAAGATCTAATTGTCCGCATTTAGGCCCTGTTATGCATCCATCAACACATTGACGTACAACAGTGTTCAGAGAGGCATTGTCGCCGTACGAGCGCAATGGTATCTTGGCCTCATAGCTTACTCGTCGAGGGAAAACATCAATTAGAGCAAGGTAAAAAACTCTACAGATGGTACGGAAAGCTCCAAGACCGGTTCAATTTTCAGCGTCGCCGTGCCTACAAAATGGAACCATGATTACAGCACGATCATGCGAGATTAAATGGTTCATTACAAAGTAAATTGATGACTACAGGCAAGGACGTCGTCGTCGTTAGTGAAATGTTTCGAACAAACGATTATGGTCACGGTAACATTTCTTCCAGTGCGGATGATTTTTCTCTTAAGCGTTCTCCGTTGCGCGTCGTCTTGTTCCCTCAATGTGCAGGAAGATAGCACTGTAAGGACTTTTCAGTGACAAGACACGCAAAATGGAACGCAGCATAACTATCGCAGCTTCCGCTTTTCAGCTTTTTTTTGCTTTTAACGCGACGGCATCACGGCGTTAAGAAAACTAACCCGCGTCGCCATGCCGGGTGTGATTCGATGGATTCTCGCACAGGCGGCCAGTTGGCGAGAATTTAGGTTCAGTTACGAATTGCGAGAGCATATGTCTCCATTAGTCATGCCTTCTAGGTTATGCCTTCGAACACGACAGTTTGAAATCCGTTTTCTTTTTTTCGCAGCGCCGATGATAGAGCTGCAGTTCTATGTATGTGGCGTCGCTGTCGTTGTCCCTAACCAAAATGTCATGATGTGACGTATGCGCCATTGCAAGGCAGCCCTGATTCGCGAGCATGCTGATCACTGATTGCTGCGAACACAATGGATGACAGTGGCAGCCTCCGACTTTTTTTTCAGCCCCTTTACCCTGTGCTTCATTGTATGTCTTCCACCGGACCTTATAAGAAAATCATGCGAGACCGTACGTACGTAGGTGAAGTGCGTGACGCTCCCCTAATATGCGCCCCACGCAATTCCACACCCATATACCCATATCCCCATATCCCCCCCCCCCCCACCACCACCACCCCGTCACTAGTGAATGCTCCTGACGTCTCCATTATTCTCGACAATAGACACGTCTACCCTATGCTAGTAAGGACATCTGAATTCCACTGTTCTCACCCAGGTGTGTGTAGCTCAAATTCGCATTATCATATGAGTAACCGTCCGGTCAACTTTTTTTTCATTTGCATGTGTTACTGGTGAAGTCCCGCCTCTTCTTTGAAATGCAGGCTTGGCGCTTTCGTCAGCAGTTTGCAAGATGCTAGCTTTTCCTCTTCATGCAAGACTTGTTACACCCGTGCCACTATGTCCTGCATAAGCTTACGGCTAGCGAGGAGTTGGTTCCAAGCGCTAGGCGTGAAAACAAAATTACATTGCCGGCAAGGGCTGCTCGCAATGGAGTACCATCTGGCTACCATCGAACTTCCGCTGGTGGCACCTGCGCACAACGGGCTGAGCCTTCTGAACACGCGCACTGACCGAAGGCCTTGAATAACACGTCCGGTGAAGCACCTGACAGCAGAATTCAAACAGAGTACGAAAGCAAATCAACGGGGCTCAGAAGCAAGCTCACCGTGCCTGTCGCTGGGGGGACGGCTGACGGCTGCGCCCGGCAGGCTGCATTCCCGCGCACGCGCTTCTCGGAGCCCAAGCGCCCCTTGCTGTAGTCATGGCGGTAGTAGTCATGAGCGCCTTGTTTTCTGAAGGCAAGGACGAGGCGTCGGACGGAGGACACGAAGCACTTGGCGACCTCGGCGACCGGTGGCTTCCCAGCTGGCCGTGTGACCCGGGTTGCGATGTTCGGGCTCCTCTCGCGGCAGCACTCGGCTCCTTGACCAAGATCATCCTGCATCGCGAGGTGAATACCGGAACCAGGTGGATGGAGCTGAGCAGTGGGCTGGTCAGGACAGCTTGGGAGGACGCAGAAAACTCTGCGACGCATCATCGAAGAATGGTTCTAAAAAAAGATGGCGTGCGTTCAAAGTCTCGCGCGGCTCTAGCGGCAAACAAGGCAGGAAGGAAGGCCTCAGACGTGGCTGGAACATACCCACTACGGGGGAGTGGCCAAGACACAGGCGGTTAATTGCAGGATACAGGAAACAAGGACCCCGAAAGCGTTTTCTTCGTCCTTCATCCCGTTCGACTGCGATCGGGCAAGGAAAGGACGGTTATCACTCCCATATTTCGGAGGTCACTGAGCGCGCATTTTATTTCAATGCACGTAATAATTTGACGTCTACTATCGGGAAATTCGGCAGGCTTTTGACGTGATTTTTTTCTGGGGGCACTGAAAGATGCAAAAGTTAGAATGTTATCCACATGGGATTCCGAAAGACAGATGAAGACGTAGACCAACGAGGAAGAAAACTTCGAATGAACTATTTTTCTGCGGTTTGAATGCGCTTCAAACTCTGGCCAACTCCCCACCGCGGGTAACGGCGATAGCTTCAGAGGCAACAACAGCACGGTTTCCCACTGGAGCTCCAGCAAGGAAAAGGTGGAAAGCAGAGTAAAGGAGCTGTATACTTTGTGGCGAAGCCCTCAGCCGCTCCTCACTTAGCGTTGCTGCCAGATCTCCGGCGTATGTATTGAGATGACCTTGCACCAAGATTAAGTGGAAGCAGTATATAGAATAAAAGGGAGATAATTGTCGTCAGGATAAAAGACGCAGGAAAAGAGATAGCTTTGCAGTGAAAGGCACTGAGGGGCACATTGAGACTACCTAGACCACTACTCGACAGTGGGGTAGTGTCGAAAGATATATATATATATATATATATATATATATATATATATATATATATATATATATATATATATATATATATATATATATATATATATATATATATATATATATATATATATATATATATATATATATATATATATATATATATATATGAAGGAAGCCAACAGTCACCGAAACCAAGGTGCATTGGGGAATGTCTCTTTTTAATTTATAGTGCGGATTAGTGGGAGAAAAATACTTCAATTAAGCTTTTATTTAAAGAAAACTACTTATAGAGCAGCAGAAAAAAAAACCATGCCGCCGGTGGGATCCGAACCCACGACCTCCGAATATCACGTCCGGTATTTTTCTCCCACTAATCCGCACTATAAATTAAAAAAAAGACATTCCCCAATGCACCTTGGTTTCGGTGACTGTTGGCTTCCTTCATGTATTTTTCAAATATTTGTCAAACGAGCCCCTCATTTCCCTTGACTTATATATATATATATATATATATATATATATATATATATATATATATATATATATATAGTTGAAAACGCTTCATTTAGCCATAGATTTATTTTGAGTCGCCGTTTCGGACAGAGCCTGTCCTTTCTCAAGAGTCAAAATAAATCTATGGCTAAATGAAGCGTTTTCAACTTTGAATTTTTGCCTCTAGCAACCAAATACGTTTACCTTTCTATATATATATATATATATATATATATATATATATATATATATATATATATATATATATATATATATATATATATCAACAGTCACCGAGAACAAGGAGCATAGGGGAATGTTTTTATTTTTTAAAGCTTGTAGTGCCAATCAATGGGAGAATTATACTTCGATTAATTTGTCGCCTAACGAAAATTACTTATAAAGCAGCAGAAAAACAACCATGCCGATGGTGGGATCCGAACCCACGACCTCCGAATATCGCGTCCGGTGCTCTACCAACTAAGCTACGGCGACGGCAGTCCCATCTGCTGCTTTCGTGGATATTTATGTTTTGCGTGTATGCGAACCTTGAGAGTGTTCACCAGCGCCACCCTCGTATATAGTGGCGGACGTAGCACGTCCTGTATTACCGCGAATGTGCCGTACAACGTCATCTAAAGGCGAGGGCGGAAACTGTGCGAGAGCCCTCTTATGCTACCTATGGCATTAAGAGTGCCAGAACCGAGACCCTCGTTAAGCTGTTAGCAGACAAGTTAAACGAAATGAGGGGCTCGTTTGACAAACATATGAAGGAAGCCAACAGTCCTTGAAACCAAGGTGAATATGGGAATCTTTCTATTTTTTTTTAAAAAATCTGTAGTGCCAATCAATTGGTTTAGATAAAATTACTTATATAGCAGCAGAAAAAACAACCATGCCGCCGGTGGGATCCGAAATCACGACCTCCGAATATCGCGTCCGGTGCTCTACCAACTAAGCTACGGCGACGGCAGTCCCATCTGCTGCTTTCGTGGATATTTATGTTTTGCGTGTATGCGAACCTTGAGAGTGTTCACCAGCGCCACCCTCGTATATAGTGGCGGACGTAGCACGTCCTGTAATACCGCGAATGTGCCGTACAACGTCATCTAAAGGCGAGGGCGGAAACTGTGCGAGAGCCCTCTTATGCTACCTATGGCATTAAGAGTGCCAGAACCGAGACCCTCGTTAAGCTGTTAGCAGACAAGTTAAACGAAATGAGGGGCTCGTTTGACAAACATATGAAGGAAGCCAACAGTCCTTGAAACCAAGGTGAATATGGGAATCTTTCTATTTTTTTTTTAAATCTGTAGTGCCAATCAATTGGTTTAGATAAAATTACTTATATAGCAGCAGAAAAAACAACCATGCCGCCGGTGGGATCCGAAATCACGACCTCCGAATATCGCGTCCGGTGCTCTACCAACTGAGCTACGGTGACGGCTGTCCAATCTGCTGCTTTCGTGGGTATTTATGTTTTGCGTGCAAGCGCACCTTGAGAGTGTTCACCAGATGACGTTAGATATCTGTTCCGCCATGAAGAGGCGTTTAGAAACGACGCAACTTGCGCCGCGAGAGCTCAAATTCAAAAATTATGTTTACGCTTTCAAACAAAAATTACCTCGAGAATATTGTCAGACATTAAAGGCAATAATGTGTTCCACGGAACCATATTTTGTTTGTATTTTTACTTGAAACACCTCAGGGTGAAATTAATGGGTGTTTTTGGTTCAAATCGCACTTTTTTTGCAACTTCAGTCTTGTTTTTACTTCGATGTGTGCAGTTGCATGACATGCAACACTGGTATAAGTAACAGACATCTAAAGAAAAAAAACGGCAACATTTCTGCATTTCCGAGAGCGTAGTTGACATTTAAAACAAAAAAGGCCAAAATTGGCACAATTTCATATTTTGAGTTCATTTTTTCAAATTATGCCGTATAAAGCTTCACGTTCCCATTTATATCGAAAGCAAGAATCTGTGGTCATGTTAATGAAAAAAATTTGAAGTGTTTAGTAAAAATTTGAGCTTTTATTAACTATTGAGAAGTGGCTGCTGTCTCTCCTTTTCTAAATATTCAAACTGCCCTCACCTCGCGAGTAATTTTTTTTTTCGGCAAAAATATTTCAGGCTTTCATTGCGCACATTAGGGGAAGTTTCCGTGAATTTGTTTGAACAAATTGTAGTTGGCCGAGCGCAACCACGGGGGAATTTCGCGTGGAATGAGCCATGGGGTTTTTTTTTCTTCCTGGAGAAGATTAACAGTTATATGAAAATAATCGCTCGAAGATTAAGCACACTTTCTACTACCTCAACCATGATGGACGAAACACGCGGGCCAGTTTTATTCGAAGCGCTCAGTGAAATGGGGCGCGTGCACCAGCCGAAGTTTGTGTAGCGCTGTCGGCTACACGTTTCTTCATCCCAGTAGCGCTGAAACGCCCCTGCGCTTATTACAGTGCGTGCGCAGATGTATTTTGTATCTTTAGAATTACGGACACGTGTAGGGTAGCGAGACTCAACTAGCGCGTCGATCGCGTTACACAATTCCTTTGTCCCCCAGACTCAGTTATCAACCAGCTGTTTCAGTAGGATTTTAGTTCAGATTTCAAGGCTCGCTCTTTTTGTGTGTGTTTCACGTAAACGGTGTTTTCTAGTTGCTGAGCTGATAATTGACGAGCGGATGTCTTTTACGACACGCTCTGCACGTTTTGTTGGCGCAATACAGACGGCGAATGAAGCTGAAAATTCTTGGTCTCCAGATTGCAACCAAAAAGAAGCATTTTTCATTCCGGGTGAATATTTTCTCCTGCCCGTTGTTTGCATCGAGCACAATAATGCCGACGTTGGTGTCCATGAAGTATCGATTCTTCAAATACGCTACTAGGCAATATTAATGGGCACGAAATGTATTTTACGAAACTCCGTGTTTATAGGCGCCAGATGGGGTCCCTGGTGTTATTTAATATTCATTCAATCAAGACTTGGTGCAACGGTACTGTATGAAGAATATGGGTATGAAAAAAGAAAAATATTTAGCCAGGCTTTGTAGCTACAAGGTCGTTCTGCTAACCGCCGCAGTATCCAAAGTAAAGATGTACGCTATGTGCAACTTAACGTGCAGTTTTCTTTCTTTACGCTGAAAAACACGGAGCGGACGACAGAGACTCCTGCGGTCGTCGTTGTGACTTGTTGCGCCCAACTTTTGGAGCAGTGTTTTTTTTTTCAAGGTTTATTTGGTTCCACATGTGTTTCGCATTTCCTCCTGCCAGTGGAGTCACCCTGCAGACACTGGCAGTCGTGAGCATCTTCGGAAACCTTGAGAATTCAAGTTTACGCTGCGCTCATTCGGTCAGTCGTCGAGATATATGCGTAGGAGTTCGAATGAACTCGATACTGCAGTGAAAGATGGGAAGGAAGACTTTTAAGGGACACCTGGCAGTTAAAAGCAAGTTTTTTTTTTAATCCTCGCGGAAAGCTTGAGAGTAGGCTTCACCACGCGGCTCAACTTGAAGACCGGCAACTTATGCGGTCTCTCTCTCTCTGGGACCGCGCTTTGTGGACAGCAGGCTGTATTATGCGGTGGCTGCATCACCACACCCGGAATAATATTCTCATCCACTGTTTGAGGTTTCGTCATGACCTCCGAGGTTCTGATATGTACGACACTCGTGTAAAGAGCAACAGAATAGTTATGCAAGGCCCGTTGCCTATGGCTCATTCGCGGCGTTTATCGAGCAGCGGATATCTCATGCCCCGCCCAATGGTGTACTTCTGTTTTCAACGCCAAATACGTAAAGCGTAGGGAGCAGGCGACTAGCGCAAGAAGAATACTGAAGACAAACTGGCGTAGACCTTATTCGATAAACTGGAGTAAATTTTTGAATAAAGCTGCCTTGGTGAAAGAAAGAGGTTCATTAGATAGAAAAGATATAAAAATGGGGCACACGTGATGCCAAAACTGACCGTTTTCGGAAGCAAAGTGCGATGCATTAAGGCATCTATAGGACGCGGAATAATGAGGCTTGGTAACACCACTAATCAACTAAAAACCATTGTCATGAGCCCAGCGCGGTCTCGGCATGATAGGTTTGAACACAGTGAAGAGGAATTTCTCGGAAAAAAAAAATTTTATGCAGTAAATGCGTCTTTTTTGCCGCCGGACAAAGTTCACCAGAAAAAGCTACAAAACTGGTTGTTACTTAAAACAATATTTGGATAGCGTTGCCCTCAGTCCTTGTTTAATGAACGACGAGTCCACGGAATTTTCTATAGATATGCTGAGAGCCCACAGCGACGGCCCAACGAAAATAGAAGTTATAAAATTAGCGAAACAATTGGGAGCGTCGCATTTATTTTTTGAAAAGCTGTTTCATTTTTCTAAATGTCCAAATTGCAGCAAGCATAAATAACGGCAACAAGCGAAGCAAATAATATGGCCATTCCAGAGAATGCTTCGTTCCATGTGGACAAAAGTTCTTGCCCTGTCGCATTACGGTATACAGTGCCAGTGAATGAGCGACCGGCATGTTTGAATGTGCTTCACTCCGACCGGAACTGTACCACATCGTCTCGCTTTGTATAACACTGGGAAGGCCCCAGGAGTCTGTCAGGAAAAATTTGCCGCGTTGAACACGATTTTACAGTGACTGCAGTCTGGATGCATTTTTTGTATTCACGGCCCTAATTCACGCATTTCTCGCCTGTGGCAGAGTTTTCAATGTTATATATATTCATTTTTTAAAAAATATTGAAATAATTTAATGCGGAAGTAAATATTGTATATGATTGTATGAAAAAAAAACGCATCAGCCGAGCGTTCATTCATTTCACAGCTACGCAGTACTCTTAAACATTTATCCGCCGTTATCATCAAAGGAATTTTTCACATGTAAGATGTGGGCAGAACAGGCGTGTCAAGCATATATACTGTGTACCACATGTTGCCCCTACCGGCATTTTTTGGCTCGTGGTTACCTCTCAACACGCGTGCCCCCAAACACAAAATGCAGGGAAGAAAGCTGAGCGGGCTGTCGCTGGCTAAGACTATTCGAGAAAAAAAAATTGTCAGCTGACGAGGCTCATCAAGACGCGAGAGGGGCTTTCACCATCTAAGCCCTCCTAGAATAGGCTATGCCTTTCCTGCAGTGCATTTCGTGCATTTTTACTACCGAGGACAAAACAAAGAGTGAAATTTTTTTATCCGACCTGAAATAACGCACCTGCGGTACGTGAGGCACTGGTAGCATGATGGCGTCAGTTTTCATCGTTCCCACAAGTGCGCAAGAAAACGGAGACCGCCAAACAGCCGTCGTTAACACTGCCGGGTATTTGCTGTGGTCGTGAAATGTGCTCCAGCATCTGGTCACGAGCCGCGGAAAGCAATCCGGGGTATTACTGATGAGCTTGTATATCATCGCGCGTCTGCATCCACCGGCACCCATTATACATATTTGCCGCTACCCCACTGTTGTGCAGCAGTCTAGGCCGTCGCATTTAAAGCGCCCCTGAGTGCCTTTCGCTACAAAGCTATCTCTTTTTCTGCCTGCCTTAAGTTGACGTCAATCATCTCCTTTTTATTCTACTGCTTCCACTTCCTAATCTTCGTGCAAGCTCATCTGGATACAAACGCCCGAGGTCTCGAAGCAACGCTAATTGAGGAAAGGCTGTGGGCTTCGCGACGAAATATACCGCGCCTTTTCTTTGCTCTCCTCCTTTGTCTCATCGGAGCTGCCGTGGAAAGCCGTGCTGTTGTTGCCTCTGAAGCTATGGCAGTTACCCGCGGTGGGGGATTGGCCTCAGTTCAAGCACTGCCAAACAAGTGAAAAATAATTATCTTGAAGTTTTCATTGTCATTCATCAACGTATTAACCTTCGTTCTGGAAGAACACGTGGATAACAATCTAACTTTGCCATCTTTCAGTGCCTCAAGACAAAAATCGCGACAAAAGCATGCCGAAGTTCAGCGATAGCTGACATCAAATGACGGCCTGCAATGAAATAAAATATGCGCTCAGTGACTTCCGATATATGGGTGTCATAACCGTTTTCTCCTTGCGCGCGCTCAATCGAACGGGATGAAGGACGAAGAAAACCCTCTCAGAATCTTCGTCATCTTCCATGGAAACTTCTTTGTTTATTCAACTACGTGCTCTGGGATTGCCAAATTATTTTGTGGAATGGGTGTCAGCTTTCCTGGCTGACAGAGAATTTTATTGTTGTCAACGCGGAGTTTCTACAAGGAAATTTCATCAATCTAGAGGTGTGCCTCAAGGTGCAGTTCTCTCCCCTGTTCTATTCAACCTCTTACTCAGTTCGATTCCGACTTCCCCTGACGTGATTACGTACGTGTATGCAGACGATATAGCTTTCTTTGCTGCTGCGAGTGATTTACATTCTGTGTATATGGTTTTACAGTCATATTTAAATTCCCTTGACCGATGGTTATCTGAATTACACTTAAGTCTTAATGTAAACAAGTGCGCTTTATTACCTTTTCCGGTTACTCAACAGGTACACATTTCATTGTCTTATCGTCATCATGTCATTCCTCAGGTATGTTCCCTAAAGTATCTCGGGGTAACTTATGATTCCTCTCTCTCTTGGCGGCCACATATAGATCAGGTTGCTGCGAAAGGGATTCGGGCGGTAGGCCTTCTGCGAAGGATGAGTAGCCCTCGCTGCGGTTTGCGCAGACATGCTCTGCTGCTGATTTACAAAATGTATATCCGGCCAATCTTGGAATTCGGTTGCGTTTTGTTTTCTGGAGCAGCTGCATACAAAATGCGCCCACTTCTGCTCTTAGAGCGAGAAGCTCTGCGCCTGTGTTTGGGCCTCCCTAAATACGTGGCAAACAATGTTTTGTATCTGGAAGCGCGGGTGCCGTCTCTTACTGCAAGGTTTCGCCTTTTGACAGTACAAACGTTTTTAAAGTTTTGCGACTCGGACCAGCATGCATCCGCGTTGATCTTCCTAAGGCAGCGAGCGGAGTTCTTGGGTGTCGGATGGTCTCGCCTTCAAACTCCCCAAATCTGTTTCGTTGAATCTTTGCTGGGCCCACTGAATGTGCGAATACCTGAAATTGTTCCGGTGCGGTCCATCCCTGCAAATGTGTCTATCATCTACGATGATATTTATCCACGTAATGCAAAATTACTGCCTTTCTCATGGTTAAATGGTATGTTGCAGGATTATTTGTCGACCTTAAGCTCACATGTTGCAATTGCGACTGATGGCTCGGTGTGTGCAGAAAAGGCAGGTGTAGGTATTTACTCCCAGTCCCTTGACTGGTCTTTTTCTCTCCGTCTCCAAGATTTCACTCCTATCTATCTGGCTGAGTTTCTAGCAGTGGTTCTCGCTTTGCGAAAGGTACCAATTTCTTTATCAGCAGTAATAATAATTACGGACTCGTTATCTTTATGCACTTCCCTCTCGGCGTCCACTGAATCGCAGCTCTTTCGCATTCTAAAATTCCTGATCCCTCCACACATCACATTAATTCGATTTCTTTGGGTTCCTGGGCACAGGGGTCTTCTATTAAATGAATCAGCTGATGCTTTAGCGAAGGCAGCCCTGAGTGGACCGATTGTTGACCCGCTTCCAAAAACTGCTTACATCACGGCGGCACGCTTCCGACGGTACACTGTAATGAACGAACTGGGTGCATCAGCGCTTACTTCCTTGGACGACTTCCAGCACCTACTGTTCCCATGGAGAAGCTCAGTCTGGCGATCGCGCAATCTTGAAGTTTCCTTCACGAGGCTTCGCTGCCGAGTACCGCAACTAAATTTTTACCTATACAGGCCTGGTCTGGCGATCTCCCCATTGTGTCCGTATTGTGCGGAGCCGGAGACAATAGAGCACTTTCTTCTTTTTTGCCGTCGTTACTCATCGATTAGGAGGCGACTATTAGAAGTTCCAATACAGAATCTCAGTTTGCGCCTGTCTTCTGTGGTTGTTCTGTCCCTTGGCGCTTCTATGCTTGGCCATACCAATGGGAATGTTTGCTCTGCCGTTCAAAATTATCTACTGGAATCGAAACGTCTACCTTCATGATCTTTCGTCCTGCCCCTCCCATTATCAGCTTCTGTATTTCGGTTTTTACAACCACTTATAGTAATCCCTACCCCTTCTTTGCCTAAATTTTAGTTTGTATGCCCCCCTAACCTCCTGCAACCTCCTCGGCTACGAAAACTGTGCGATCCAAATTTTGGAAGGTCATCCCATGCTTGCCACATGCAACTGGTCATTTAAATAGCCACCGCCTGGTTATGGCCAATCCCCCTTGTGGGTATGTGCCATTGTGTGAGGTCAACAACAACAACAACAACAGCTTGGCCAATCCCCCCGCGTGGGTATGAGCCATATACCTGGGGAGAAGAAGAAGAAGAAGAAGAAGAAGAAGAAGAAGAAGAAGAAGAAGAAGAAGAAGAAGAAGAAGAAGAAGAAGAAGAAGAAGAAGAAGAAGAAGAAGAAGAAGAAGAAGAAGAAGAAGAAGAAGAAGAAGAAGAAGAAGAAGAAGAAGAAGAAGAAGAAGAAGAAGAAGAAGAAGAAGAAGAAGAAGAAGAAGAAGAAGAAGAAGAAGAAGAAGAAGAAGAAGAAGAAGAAGAAGAAGAAGAAGAAGCATCTTCGTTTCTCTCTTGTCTGCCGCTCGAGCCGCGCGAGACACAAAACGCACGCCATCTTTTCTTTGGAATCGTTCTTCGATGATGCGTCGCAGTGCTATGTGCGTCCACCCAAGCAGTCCTGACCGACCCACTGCTCAGTGCCATCCAACTGGTTGCTGTCTCCACCTCGCGAGGGGGGATGATCTTGGACAAGGAGCCGAGTGCTGCCGCGAGAGGAGGCGGAACATCGCAACCCGGGTCACGCGGCCAGCTGGGAAGCCACCGGTCGCCGAGGTCGCCAAGCGCTTCGTGGCCTCCGTCCGACGCCTCACACTCACCATCGGAAATCAAGGCGCTAACTACTACCACCACCATGACTACCGCAAGGGGCGCTTGGGCTCCGAGAAGCGCGTGTGTGAAAATGCAGCCTGCCTGGCGCAGCCGTCAGCCGTCCCCCCAGCGACAGGCACGGTGAGCTTGCTTCTGAGCCCCGTTGATTTGCTTTCGTGCTCTGTTTGAATTCACCTGTCAGGTGCTTCACCAGACGTGTTATTCAAGGCCTTCGGTCAGTGCGCTTGTTCAGAATGTTCAGTCCGTTGTATGCCGGGGCAACGAGCGGTAGTTCTATTTCAGCCAGATGGTACTCCATTTTGAGCAGCACTTGTGGGGCATGTAATTTTGTTTTCACGTCTATCTTTTGGAACCTACTCCTCGCTAGCCGTAAGCTCTTGCAGGACAAAGTGACACGGGTGTAGCATATCTTGCATGACATGGAAAAGCTAGCACTTTTAGGCTGCAGATGAAAGAGCCCTGCCTGGATTTCAACGAAGAGGAGGGACTTCACAGATATAAGATGCAACTTAAGAAAAAGTTGTCCAGACGGTTACTGTTGTGATAATGAGAATTGGGCCTACACCTGGGGGAGAACAGTGGCATGCAGATGTCGTTAGCTGCAAAGTGTCACTGCGCCTAATGTTGAGATTGCTCGAGAAGACAGGAGCATTCAGCAGTCCCCGAGTGGGGGGGGGGGGTACGGGTGTGCAATTGCGTGGGACGTATAGTAGGGGCGCGTCATGCACTTTAAGCACTTAGCGCACGGTTACGCATGATCCCCATATAAGCTCCCGTGGAACATATTAACTGAAGCGCAGGGTTAAGGGGTTGAAAAAGGGAGAGAGGCCGCCGCTGTCGTCCACTCTCTTTGCAGCAATCGGTGATCAGCTTTCTGGCGAATCAGTATTGTTTTGCAATGGGGCATGCATGTGCATACGTCAGCTCTACCGTCTGGTGCTGTAAAAAAACGGATTTGAAATTGCCGCGCTTGAAATGATGACGTTATTACCTAGATGGCGTGGATAATGTTGACATATGCCCTCGGAATTCGCAGTTGATTATCATTCCTCGCCAACTGTCCGCTTGTGTGAGAATCCCTCAAATTAGTACCGTCAAATTAGTTTGTTCTCGTAGCGTCGTGATGCCGTTCATGATGCTGTCGCATGAAGGGCAATAAAAAAACGAAAACGCGAACGTGGCGATAGTTATGTTGAGTTCGATTTTGCGTGTCATCTCACCGATGAGACCTAACAGTGCTATCTTGTTGCATCTTGAGGGAACAAGACGATGCGCCTCGGAGAACGACTGAGGGAAAAACGCTGAGCACTGAAAGAAATGTGACCGTCACCATCATTGTTTGTACAAACCATTTCACTAACGACGACTACATCCTTCCCGGTAGTCATCAATTTAATTAGTAATGAGTCATTTAAAATCGCATGATTGTGCTGTGATCAGGGTTTCGTTGTGCAGACTTCGTGCGGCGCCGAAATCTGAACCGGTCACGGAGCTTTCCGTGTCATCTGTAATTGTTTTTACCTTGTAATAATTGATGTGTTCCCTCGACGATTAAGCTTTGAGGCAGACATACCATTGTGCTCCTTCTGCGGCAGAGCCTCGCTGTGCACATTTATACGACAAAGTGACGGTGGACGCAGAAAAGTGGCTATGTAATTGAGGACAAGTAGGTGTTTATCTTAATTCCTTACCCCGTCCCCTCGCACCACTCACACACAATCACGTCTACTCCCGTATAAATCTGATCTTGTCTGGAACCTGCAGAGGAAGTGTCCAACTGCTTACACATAGTTTAGATGTTCCTTGCCCGCCTCAGGTCACCGCGCTGATAGAAGATGGAGCTGTAGCTCATCGGACACAGGCGGCGAATCGGTACGCAAAGTCACATAAGACCGTGTAAGCCAAGTACGAGTCCAAAACTACTCCTGAATACGTTCCCCTCATAAATCTGTGCGAGCGCCGCTCGTTCCAAGGGATACCGTGTGATTCAATGACGGTGTTTATGGGCGCCCACAGCAGGGGTCAAAGCTTGGTTTCAAGAGTCAAAGCAAGGTTTCAGAATGGTCTTTTTTAAAGAGTGGTTAACGGAACTTTGGCTTTACAGAAAGCGCAGCTATTTCACTGTTTCTGATGTCCAATTTAATGCTGCTCTACTGAGGCAACCTCTGTTAAATGCTGGGCTTCACCAATCAAAGGGCTGAGAAAAGTTGTAAGTGGTCATATATCTATGGCGGGTGAGTTTGGCGAATACAGCAAAGTGACTTTGCCTGTAGCAGGGAATAAGTTCTGCTCACAGTAGTTTGCGCGTTCCAGAGAGGCGCTGGTAGCCCGAGTGCTCTGGGTTTCCACACATCGTCGGGATCTCTGAAGAGTGATTTTATCGTAAAAGGCATCTGGTGCTGCTCACACTGCAATTCTGACGCCACCACACAGAAGGCTGCGATTTCTGCGTGGTCTGTGTGATGGTTCTCCAGTCCTTTTGTGATGAGCTAGCTAGCTACTATAATCTTGTCGACTTCGCCAAAGTACCATGAATCCGTGCCATAACGAATAGAAACCGAAGAACGGCACAATGTCGAAAGGCCGCCGCGTACCGATGTGACTGTCATCTTAATGTTGTGCGTTGGCTGCCAGGTGGGTAACTTTCTCCGGAATTTGATACCTCCTAGACGAATTGGGTATGGTAGGCCGGCGAAGTGGCATCATTATATTCGGGTAGATTTTTGTGCGCTCTAAAGAAAATTTGCCCTAACTGCGAAAGCAAATAAAATAGAGGTGAACTAATGACGTTAAAGTGTCAAGCATATTACGTATTATGGACTATTGGTGATTAGGAAATGCGAATGTAAGCTCAGATGTCGTGTGCTGCAAAGTATTTATTCCTTAATTTTGCAGTTGGTGGTGAGAGAGACCGGCTAATACTACATGATTGACATTTTCATTCATAAAGATTGTAAATAAGCAGTTGTCATTATTACGGCATGTGGTATAACACACCTGTGGACAATTAGAGATGTAAATTCGATAATTATACATCGCCACTAGCTTGCGCGCCCTCAAAAACTTCTCCACATCGATAAGCAGTTTTCATGAATCCTGAATTCAGTTCTCACCCACAATTTTAGCATCCCATACCGCTGGGCCAGTTATGAGGGACGAGTGTTTGTTGATTTGAGTTTACGAACCGAAATTCGTTGTGCCTCTTCGGTTACCTCAACATTACTGCACACATCTTGTCGGGTGCATCGAATAACATAGTCCTCTAACCCGTTTCCAGTGGCGCAAGAGATCGGCTTGGGCCCCACTCATCGCCGCCTGTGCGGTGCAGTCTCCGCAGGCAGCAGCCCAAGCCGCCAACCGTTGGCCACGGCGGTCGATTTGCGGTAGCAAGGTGGGCGTCCGGCTTCGGTCCTGCACAGCCGCTGCCGTAAGTGGCATTTCAGAGACGCCTGCGCACTCCGTCCTCCTTCGTGGTGGTTCTGCTGACAGTGCATCAGCTAATATGATTCCTGATGGTGCACGACGCGCGTTTTGGTGGCGCAGGATATTATTCGAGTCAAGGTGAAAATTGATGGCATACGCAGTGCAACAAATAAGAAAGGTAATGTGTGCCAGGTAAACATTTTTTCTGGAAAATTTTTTATATCTAGCAGAATGACAGGAACGCTGATGTCCGCGAAGCAACAGTTCTTAAATGCGTTGTTACATCGTAGAAGTCACACAAATTTGTTTGCGAAGTTTCATTGCGTTTATAGCCCCAATACTGGGTCCCAGCTGCTGTGATAATAAGCAGTCTCTTCAGGCGCAACATTGCTCCATGGGGAACATGCATATGTAACAATATATCGCAAAGCTTAGTGTCTACAAAATGTGTCCAAATAACCATGGCGGTATCCGCCGTAGCGATGCGCGTTATTTGTAGCCACTTATAAGGAGTTCACGTTTACTATTAAAACTTATTGAGAGGCGGAGACAGCCGCTTGCGGTCGTCAATCTTATTTACGGCGCACATTTTCTGTGGTGTTTTTCTTATGCTACTACGTTCCCAAACCTTACCCTATTTCACCCCGTGCATGCAGTGTGGCTACAGACATTACCTGCCAACAGCAACACAGAGTTGAGGCTTATGTGCAGGTAGCTAAGCCGGCTTCTCCCTGTTTGCAGTGTCGCATCGTCCAGAGCATTCTGCACTATTCGATGGCTACAACAACATACCCAGAGTAATCGTGCCGTGCATTGTGGCAGGTACCTCATGACCTATGGCCAACTGATACGTACAACGCTGGTGTAATCCCGACAAAAGAGTGACCTGGAACTGTCACCCTGCGATCAATGGCGGATTCAATAGAACGGCGAAGATTTCACTCTTTGCGAGAAGACTCATTTTCATCTGTCGAAACGTGCGCCCGCTGATTACGTCAATCGTAGGATGTAGGCGAATAGCTAAATCAATGTGCACATGTGAAATGAGGGTACATTAACTGAAAACAGTAGCTTGTATTTACAGGAAAAGTTGTAAAAATCAAACGGTGGTATCTTTATCCTCGGCAGTTTTCGCGAGCCATGTGAGACGCGCGAAGACATTTGGTTACGAGCGCACCCCTGAGGCTATGCAACGCTGGTGTTCACTCTAACGTGGTTATCACGCATTTCTTTTCAGGCGAAAGCCTTTATCGGATAATCGTTGTGGACAGGATATGTGCGTCCGCAGAAAGTGTCCGCTCGATCTGTCATTCAAATGAAATGAATGAAAAACAAATTTCGACGAGGATGGGACTCGAACCCACGTGGGGCAGAACCAAATGGATTAGCAGTCCATCACCTTATCCTCTCGGCCCCATGGTCCGCCGGAACGAAGGTGTTTTAGAAGACATAGGTCGTAACTTGAAAGCGGATATAGCGAACACATCTGATATAACTATGGTATAGTATGTCGTACCTTAAAATCGAAACTCATTCGAGAAGCCTGAGGCGATCGTTTTGAGCTAGAGAGCTCCACAGGACGACACAAAGAATTTCGCCTTGATGCTCGTTAGATGACTCAAGTGCTCTTCAAATTCTGTTTCGGTCTTGACGTCCCATCTTCTAATCGGGTGGCGAGAAAATTTTAGATGGAAATTTTTCGCAAAGAAATGAGGCACTTCCTGCTCGGCAAATATCAACATGGCCATAAAAAGCGAGCAGATCAGGTTTTTACTTCGACGAAAAGTTGGATGGAGCGTCCTTATCAATTGCAAAGAGCTCACGCTAGATCATTTGCCCATCCAGAACGTCGACAACGACGAGGTCACCAAACAAAAATTATAGAAGGACCGGAGCACTCATGTGCGTCGCCTATTCTTTTGAATATTTGACTGGTTTTCCTAAACTTGCATTACGGCTGCAAGAATCGCCTGCTTATCACACCCGTTGTTTTAAGGGCCACAAAGAGTACTGGCGAAATTAACCGCAAGATACAGAGCAGCAAACCTGTTCGCTTACTCTAGAATACTTTCGATCGCCGTGTGCAGAGCATGCAGCATGCAAGACTGTGAGTGGCGAAACCTCATGCGTTGTGGCATTGGGGTGGAGTGTAACTGAAGCAGCAGCTGGTATATTTATTTATTTATTTTATTTGAAAATACTGCAGCCCCATTCCAGGGGCTATAGCAGGAGTGGTTACTTATATCATGCGGTACAGTTGCGCGCATAAAGGGGTACATGGCAAAATGTGAAACAAACTCTGCATACAACATCATATAATGCTACGTCTCAATTACGGACGCAAAATCAGACACAGTAAAGGCACGTATATTTCCATTTAAAGAGTTCCAACTCTTCACGGTACGCGGAGAAAAAAACTGTATTTGAAAGCGTTAGTAAGGGCAAAAAAGGGTTGGATATTAAGATCGTGATGGG